>NW_028244091.1:0-61197 GCF_964263255.1 Lissotriton vulgaris
CTGCCACTTGAATGAATGAAATGAAAAGAGTATTTGTAAAGTGCGGTAGCTACCCTGAGGCGTCCTAGCGCTAAGAAACAAACGTGTGTGAGAGGGCAAAGGGAGCCTGTTCTAATCGTTAAACAGCTGGGTTTCGAGTCTTTTTCTGAAGGACATTAAGTTGGGTTCCCCACGTAGGTGGAGGGGTAGGGAGTTCCAGAATTTGGTTGTGTTGTAGGAGAAGGAGCATCCACCACATCTAACCTTCTTGACTCGGGGTACTGTGAGAAGGTATGAGTGGGTAGATCTAAGCTGTCTGTTTGTCTGGTATGGGGTGACCAATGTGTGATTGATAGTGGCGCCTGATTTCCAGAAGGCACGATGTGCGATGCTTAGGGCCTTGAATGCGATTCTGTCCCTGACGGGGAGCCAATGTAACTTCCTGAGTTCTCTTTTGACTGAGGTGCGATGTGGGATCTGGAGAAGGGTGCGTGCCGCACAGTTCTGGATAACCTGCAGCTTGTTTAAAGTGGACTGTGGGGCCCCTAGGTAGAGGGCATTTACCAAAATCCAAACGCGACAGGATTAAACCTTGGATCATGATCCGTCTGGCATTGAGGGGTAGGAGGGGGGTAATTTTTCGGATGAGTCTGAGTAGACCAAAGCAGGTAGCTAATAATTTTGCTGCTTGGTGATTGAAATTTAGGGACTTGTCCAGCCAGACGCCAAGACTTTTGATTGTGTCCTTGGGCGCCGGAGGGGGTCCAAGGCAGGTGGGCCAGAGGTGATCGATTTTGGGGTTGGGGCGGTGACCTAGTAACATTAGCTCGGTTTTGTCTCCGTTTAGTTTGAGACAGGAATATGTCATCCAGGAGGTCACTGCCTCGAGGCAGTCCCTAAGATTACTGGGAGCGGTGTGAGACTGACTCAGGGCCACCACAAGCTGAGTATCATCTGCGTAGGTGATTATTTTTTGCCCGAAGGGGCGGACGATCTTAGCAAGGGGGCTCATGTACACATTGAAAAGTGTAGGGCTTAGGGAAGAGCCCTGCGGCACACCACAGTCGAGGGGTTTGCTGACAGAGGCAGTGTCACCTTCGAAGACCTGGAAGGATCGCTCCTTTAGGAAGGATTCAAACCATGAGATTGCTATTGATGAGACTCCTAGGTTGGCGAGTCGTTGCAGTAGTCGAAGGCGGCACTTAGGTCTAGCAGGATGACGGCTGCCGTGCCTCCCTGATCCGTGATCTTCCTTGCCTCTTCTATTACATTGATAAGGGCAGTCTCAGTTCCGTGCATGGGTCGAAAACCCATTTGGGTGGGGTCAAGCAACTGATGGGTCTCTAGAAACTCCGTCAGAGTCTTGTTGACGTGTTTCTCCAAGATCTTGCTGAGCCAGGGCAGCAGGGATATATGTCGATAGTTTCCTGGAATATTGGGGTTGGGTTTCTTGAGGAGCGCTCTAACCATGGCCCGTTTCCAAGGGAGCGGGACACTTCCGGTGGCTAGTGAGGTGTTGAGTAGTTCTAAGATAGTGGGAAGGATGTGCGTAATGACTGCCAGCAGAGAGCGTGGTGGTGCTGGGTCGTTGGTAGATCCGGATTTTACAGGGTGCATTAAGGAATGTAGTGAGGGTAGGTCAAGTAGGGGGAGGTTGACGAGTGTCACTGGAATTGGAATGTGTGATTGTGGTTCAGAAGGAGTGATAAGTGGAGTTAGGGCTTGGGTGTGGGGGAAGGAGGTGTAAATGCTTTGTATCTTGTTATGGAAGAACTCTGCCAGGTCGTTACAGCGGGCTTGGGGATTGAGGGGGGTTTGGTGTTTTTCTGGAGTTTGAGAAGGGATTTTGAGATTTTATAGATTTCCTTGGGTTCGGATGCAGCTGTATTGATCTTGCTCTCGTAGAAAGCTGCTTCTTATTTCATTTTTGTAAGTTTTATCGCGGCTCTGTATGCCAATTTCCTAGGGAGGGAGTAGTGTAGGTGCCAGTATCTCTCTAGTTTTTTACATTGGCGTTTCTTTTCTCGTAAGTCCTGGTAGTACCATGGGGCGCTCTTAGTGGTGCGCTTTGGTTTCGTTACAGTGATGGGGAGAACGGGGTCTAGGGAGTTTGAGATCCACTTGTTGAAGTTCTCATTGGCTGTGGAGGGATCCGCATTGCAGGGTGGTTTGAGGGAGTCTAAAGCTAATGTCCATTCTGCTAGGGGGACTTTGGACCAGTTGCATTCCTTCCGGGTAGCTGTATTGGATGCTTGATGGGGAGCTGGGCATCCCCAGGAAGCAGGGATTAGAAAATGGTCAGTCCATGGCAGGGGCAGAGGATTTCCTGCTGAAAGACCTGGACAGTTGGTGAAGATGGGATCTAGGAGATGACCTTTAGAATGGGTAGGTTTTAGCACTATGTTGCAGCTGTAGTTCGGCAAGACTGGAAATTATTTCTAAGGCATTGTTGTCTGAGGTGTTATCAAAGTGGATGTTAAAATCTACCAGGAGAGTGAAGTTAGAAGAGCTACACGCTAGGATAGCTATGGAGGATGATAAGGAGTTGAGGAACTGTCCCTGAGTCCCAGGAGGACGGTATATAAGTATTCCTGACAGAGTACTTGTGGGGGAGAAATCTAGGGTGAATAAAAGACTTTCACATTTGGAGATTGGGTGAGGGGAGCTGCGGCAGCTATAGCAATCTTTGTAAATGATCGCTAAGCTGCCTCCTCTTCCAGTTGTATGGTCTTCACGCACCATTTGGCATCCTTTAGGTAGTGCCTGGACGATGTTGGGGTCTGACTCGAGATGGAGCCAAGTTTCGGTTAGAAACAGGGCGTCAGGACTGTATTCTTCTAGTAATAGTGATATCTGGGTGGTGTGTTTTGGGAGGGATCTACAGTTTAGAAGGAGGATACTTTGCTGTGCAGTTTTGGTTGAGAGGACGGGGGAAGGCTGAAATCTGCAATGAGGGCATGTTAGGTTCTGGTTTAGTTGGTGGGACAGGGTGGTGGGACTCTTTCTCTGAGTTTGTGCAGTGAGTCAGAGCTATATCTTCTGGCTGGGGTAGAAGAAGGGGCAGGGGTTGTGGCCCCTGGCCCCGGTCGGCCGCGGACGGGTGCAGACGGGCTTTTCTTTGGCACGCCCGCTGCGCGCGTCCGCTGCGCGCGTCCGCTGCGCGGGACAGCCAGACTCTGATTAATGTAGAGGAAGGGGCTCTTGGTCTCGTGACCGTCGGAGCTCCGCCTCTCTACGTCCCACCGGTAGTCAGGCAGGCAAGGGATTCAATTTCCACGTCACCCTCCACATCAATCAGGTGGTTAATTCTGCGGTGGACCGGGGTGAGTACAAGTGTTGTTTTTTAAAAGAGATATTCAGTGCAGAGTGCTTAAAAGAAAAATGCCTAGAACAAGCGGCGATTAAAACAATGTCTTCCTCAATGTTTAAAGACTTACTGTGCTCGTTTGCACTCTTAGCACTTCTGTATGGAATGTAGTTTTAAACTGCTATTTCAACCTTGCAAAATAACCCTTTTGCCAGGCCAAAACTTTCCTTTTTACTACTTATAAGTCATCCCCTTGGTAGGCCCTAAAGGCTCATAGGGCAGGTGCCTGGCAGTTAGACACTCCTACAAGTAGCATTTTCTGCTTCTTGGGGCTATGTTTACCTACACATTTAAAAATGATAATACCCAGTTCTACTGATTGGATTTTTGTCGTTCTGAATTCATATTTATTTATCAAACTTTACAATTTTTCTAAATTGGGATTTTTCTTGTGTTGTGCTTTCACTTTATTACTGTCTGTGTGCTGCATAAGTAACTTTTCTCATTGCCCCTAAGTTAATTCTAACTACTTTTGTAGCAAGCTTCCAGACAGTTAAGCAGGTTAATTTGGTGACTTTTGTTGTTTCATCCTGACAAGGACAGTGGTTGTTGCTTGATATGGGTTTTCACCCTTCTCAACCAATAATCCAATTACTTACAGCTTGAAATCCCAAAATTAAGTCTCTTATACCTTCAAGTCCTAGGTGAGTTGAGAACGTACCGTGACTTTGGGTCCAGCATCAGTTGGTATTAACCCAGGTTGCGTTCTACTTTGGAGAACCAACACACTGCATTGATGATGCTCACCAGATCCTAAACAGCCAGTGTGGTGTCGCTTTTGCTTTATTGCTTGGTATGTGATGTGCATGTCTACGTGACTGCTTACTTCTCTTGATTGCTTTGCCTGTGAATGACCACGATGAGAAACACCCAGGGAGTGGGGCTTTCCGCTCATTCGGGGATATAATCTTTACCCGATTGTGCCATTCAGCCACTACTTTGCTTCAAAGCTGGACCTCCACTTGGCGGTGATGCAGGACAAATGGCTGAATTGATTACTCAATGTGCAGCTGCCCTGTCCTGCCACACAGACATTCAGTGTCTCAGAGAAGCTTTCTAAACTCGCTTAAAAGGCTACTCGATTAAGTGGCATATACACTGCACATAAAATGTTGAGTTTTATTTACTGTCCAGCAACTGAGGAGCATGTCATGCCCACCTGAATGACACAGATGCTGCCAGATGTGGAATGATCGTTGTGGGAGAGTTCTACAGCAAACACCCCAGCCAGGGGCAAAGGGTCATGGTGCCCATACACATGGATTATCACTACAGTGGAATTTAGTGGTGCCAGTATTTTTAGGGAGCTGCATATTTCTTGTTACATCTTGATGATGGGGGCACCAGTGTCAGTTAGGGCCATCTCTGGTTGGTTTCCTATTCAGATGTGAGGACTGGGTCCAGTGTGAGTACCACCTTTATTTTTTTCGACTATGTACTCTACATGCATATTTCTGTGTTGTCTTTGTCATCGTCCATATTGTCTTTGGGAGTTTATTATTAGTTGTTTTTCCTATGATGACTTGATTCACTGGTTCGTTTTTGATGTGTGTGCTCAGCTACGCCAATATATGAAGACCTTGCATGGGAAAGTTCTAATGAGCTGTACAAAAGGGGGTGGTGATGGACTGAGCATCTGAATCAATCAAACACTCACACCCAGTCAAAATATCTGGGTTTATTCCATCACCGTTCTTTAGCCCACTCTGCCACCCCAGTTCAGACATGGCTATATGCAAATCAGTCTGACCCTGTGCCTCATGGGAACAGTCCAGCCCGAACTGCCAAGCCATGTCTTCCCTGGACCGGAAACAAGCTTCCGAGGACCGGTTTCTGGCATTCCAGCCGTCTTCAGCCCGGCTTGCTTGAATCCAGTGAAAGTGAGCAAGGGACTCACGTCTGAGCATACCCTGCCACACTTATGGTGGCCAAAAGCGGTACAAAAGGGGGTGGTGATGGACTGAGCATCTGAATCAATCAAACACTCACACCCAGTCAAAATATCTGGGTTTAATCCATCACCGTTCTTTAGCCCACTTTGCCACCCCAGTTCAGACATGGCTATATGCAAATCAGTCTGACCCTGTGCCTCATGGGAACAGTCCAGCCCGAACTGCCAAGCCATGTCTTCCCTGGACCGGAAACAAGCTTCCGAGGACCGGTTTCTGGCATTCCAGCCGTCTTCAGCCCGGCTTGCTTGAATCCAGTGGCAGAGTGAGCAAGGGACTCACGTCTGAGGATACCCTGCCACACTTATGGCGGCCAAAAGCGGTACAAAAGGGGGCAGTGATGGACTGAGCATCTGAATCAATCAAACACTCACACCCAGTCAAAAGATCTGGGTTTAATCCATCACCGTTCTTTAGCCCACTCTGCCACCCCAGTTTAGACATGGCTATATGCAAATCAGTCTGACCCTGTGCCTCATGGGAACAGTCCAGCCCGAACTGCCAAGCCATGTCTTCCCTGGACCGGAAACAAGCTTCCGAGGACCGGTTTCTGGCATTCCAGCCGCCTTCAGCCCGGCAAGCTTGAATCCAGTGGCAAAGTGAGCAAGGGACTCACGTCTGAGCATACCCTGCCACACTTATGGCGGCCAAAAGCGGTACAAAAGGAGGGGGTGATGGACTGAGCATCTGAATCAATCAAACACTCACACCCAGTCAAAAGATCTGGGTTTAATCCATCACCGTTCTTTAGCCCACTCTGCCACCCCAGTTCAGACATGGCTATATGCAAATCAGTCTGACCCTGTGCCTCATGGGAACAGTCCAGCCCGAACTGCCAAGCCATGTCTTCCCTGGACAGGAAACAAGCTTCCGAGGACCGGTTTCTGGCATTCCAGCCGTCTTCAGCCCGGCTTGCTTGAATCCAGTGGCATAGTGAGCAATGGATTAAACCCAGATCTTTTGACTGGGTGTGATTGTTTGATTGACTCAGATGCTCCGTCCATCACCACCCCCTTTTGTACCGCTTTTGGCCGCCATAAGTGTGGCAGGGTATGCTCAGACGTGAGTCCCTTGCTCACTTTCCCACTGGATTCAAGCAAGCCGGGCTGAAGACGGCTGGAATGCCAGAAACCGGTCCTCGGAAGCTTGTTTCCGGTCCAGGGAAGACATGGCTTGGCAGTTCGGGCTGGACTGTTCCCATGAGGCACAGGGTCAGACTGATTTGCATATAGCCATGCCTGAACTGGGGTGGCAGAGTGGGCTAAAGAACAGTGATGGATTAAACCCTGATCTTTTGACTGGGTGTGAGTGTTTGATTGACTCAGATGCTCCGTCCATCACCACCCCCTTTTGTACCGCTTTTGGCCGCCATAAGTGTGGCAGGGTATGTTCAGACACGAGTCCCTTGCTCACTTTGCCACTGGATTCAAGCAAGCCGGGCTGAAGACGGCTGGAACGCCAGAAACCGGTCCTCGGAAGCTTGTTTCCGGTCCAGGGAAGAAATGGCTTGGCAGTTCGGGCTGGACTGTTCCCATGAGGCACAGGGTCAAACTGATTTGCATATAGCCATGTCTGAACTGGGGTGGCAGAGTGGGCTAAAGAACGGTGATGGATTAAACCCAGAACTTTTGACTGGGCGTGAGTGTTTGATTGACTCAGATGCTCCGTCCATCACCACCCCCTTTTGTACCGCTAAAGTTCTAATGAGCTCCCAAGGGTCAAAATGGCTGCTAGAGATTTCCCTGGTTCTCTGAAGATTTGAACTCACAACTTCAGCCGTGAGGGGAGTGGAGAATACAGGAGACCCAGACATATGTGTTAGCTTCCACACTCCCCAAAAGACAGTGAACACGTTTCCCGTGGGCTATTTATTAGCTTACAAATGTATAGGGCTAAACCATCAGGACCCCTCACAGTCTGGCTTCCGAGCCAACCACAGCACCGAGACCGCCCTCATCGCTGCCACCGATGACATCCGAGCCCTGCTGGACAACGGTGAAACAGCGGCCCTCATCCTCCTAGACCTCTCCGCAGCGTTCGACACTGTTTGCCACCGCACCCTAGTGCAGCGCCTCAGCAACATCGGAATCCAGGAGAAGGCACTGGAGTGGATCATCTCCTTCCTCGCTGGAAGGACACAGAGAGTCCGCCTACCACCGTTCAGATCTGCAGCCACGGAAGTCATCTGCGGCGTTCCTCAGGGCTCCTCGCTCAGCCCCACCCTCTTCAACGTCTACATGAGCCCCCTTGCGGCCATCGCACGCCAACACAACCTCAACATCATCTCCTACGCCGACGACACCCAGCTGATCCTCTCCCTGACCAACGACCCCGCCGCCGCCAGAACCAACCTCCACAAAGGGATGAAAGACGTAGCCGAGTGGATGACGACCAGCCGCCTGAAACTGAACTCAGACAAGACGGAAGTCCTCATCCTGGGCTCCTCGCCCTCCGCCTGGGACAACTGTTGGTGGCCCCCCGCCCTGGGCACCGCACCCAAACCGACAGACCACGCACGCAACCTGGGCTTCATCCTGGACTCCTCCCTCTCCATGACCAGACAAGTCAACACCGTCTCCGCGTCCTGTTTCAACATCCTGTGCATGCTACGGAAGATCTTCCGGTGGATCCCCACCGAGACCAGGAAGACGGTCACCCAGGCCCTCGTCACCAGCCGACTGGACTACGGCAACGCCCTCTACGCCGGAACCACCGCCAAGCTCCAGAAGAGACTCCAGCGGATCCAGAGCGCCTCAGCCAGACTCATCCTCGACATCCCCCGACGCAGCCACATCTCCGGACATCTGAGAGACCTTCACTGGCTCCCCGTCAACAAGAGAATCACCTTCCGTCTCCTCACCCACGCACACAAAGCCCTACACGACCAAGGCCCGAGCTACCTCAACAACCGCCTCAACTTCTACGCTCCCAAACGCCACCTCCGATCGACCAACCACGCCCTCGCCGCCGTCCCCCGCATCCGAAGAGCGACAACAGGAGGAAGGTCCTTCTCCTACCTGGCCGCCAAGACCTAGAACACCCTCCCTCCCGACCTTCGCCTGACCCAGGATCACCTCGCCTTCAGGAAGAAGCTCAAGACCTGGCTGTTCGAGCAGTAGCGGTACCCCCCCCCCCCCAAGCGCCTTGGAACCCTCCGGGTGAGTAGTGCGCTCTATAAATGCCTTGATTGATTGATTGATTGATTGATTGAGGACACCAATGCCCAAGAGGCAATGGCAGCAAGTACTTTTAGCAGGGAGAGGGAAGACGAGGCACAAATGCACACATAAATACTGATTCACACCCTTCAATTCACACATGTGTGCACACACGCATCTGTTCACAACTCACTCTCAAATATTCATACACGCATGCACCAAATGTTTAAAAAAAAACACGTACCTGCGCAGCTCTGCTTCAGAGGTCCCGGGAGAGTCTGGACTGCTGCCTTCTCTTATTGGCTGGGCTTAGGTCAGAGGGACGGCAGCAGTCCCTACTCGTTACAGAGTGGGATGGAATTAGTGAGAGTTGCTGACCCCACTCCATTCTATGATTAAGAGTTAGTGATTGACACTTGACCCAGGTCATTTTGAGGGTTAGAAATGAAGCGCACAGGTCAGAGGCAATCAGTAATGCTGCCCTTTGTCATGAGGGAGAGGGCCTCGAGCTGCTTTGCCAGGTTGATGAGGTCACATCCACAGTAGCTGTGATATTTTCAGCCCTGCAAAGTTCAACTCAGGCACCCAGGAGCATGCACATTTAAGATTTGTCTAGGTCTCAGCAGACAGACCTGAACAAGAAGAGTGTCTTTTAGGCTGACCTTCGATCAGTCTGACAGACACTCTTCTTTTTGGGCGAAAGATGAGGGGATGACCCCTTCGCCCATTGGGACGAGCCACGTAAAACAGTCATGTGCACTTTCCCTATTCTCCATGCAGGCTGCATTACAGCCTGTATGGAGAACATGCCCACCCCTCCAGCCCTTGGCTGAGTGCCGTTTCACGCTGCTCAGACCAATCACATTGCTGCATTGCAGCGTTGAGATTGGTCAGGGGAGCCTGGCTGTGCTTCTTGTTCCTGAACTTGAACGCAGGAGAGCAGGAGCAGAGAAGGGGGACCCAGTGTCAAGGTAAGTGTTAATTGTTTTTACATTTTTTTTACGACCTACGCCCTGTTCTCCGCCCCCTGCAAGCCGGAATCGAGCAAATCATCAGGGACTACATCACAGATAACAACACACCAGACATTAACCCCAAGAGCCTGTGGGACGCACTTAAAGCGACGGTTAAAGGAGCGTTAATTGAGATCAAAGCCAGACGCGATAGAGAAGCAAAAGCACAGCTAGACCAACTAGAAAGAGACATCAAACAACTAGAAACCAAACACATCGGGGACACCAAGAACACTGTTACGCTTGTAGCGCTCACAGCGAAAAAGTACAAATTCAACAGAATTCTTAGTGAACGTGGAGGCCTATGGATAAAGAAATACAAACAAATTAACCTCTGCGAGGCAAACAAGGCAGAGAAAGTCCTATCGTCATATCTTAAGCACAAACAAAAACAACACTGCATCTCCGCAATCACAGAAGCAAACAACATCGCACACACACAACATAAGGAGATCCTATGAACATTCATGGAATTCTACCAAAAGCTCTACAAAAGAGATGACACTCTTGATCAAGCAGGCAGCAAGTCCTATCTAGACAGTCTTAATTTGCCCAAGATATCAGATGAGGTAGCCAAGGTACTAGGCCAAGACATAAAAGCGGAAGAGATCAATAAAGCTATCAAATCCCTGAAGGACAACAAAGCCCCAGGTCCAGACGGCTACACAGCCCCCTTCGATAAAACTTTTCAAAATCAACTCCTACCAGTCATAACAAAAGTCTTCAACCACTGCAAAAAGGTAGGGGAGGTAACAGCATCTATGGCGCAAGCAAACATAATTGTCATACCCAAGGAACGTAAAGACACACAACTGCCCATAAACTACTGCCCCATCTCACTTATTAACATAGACTGCAAGCCATACGCCAAAATCCTAGCCACAAGACTAAGCGATGTGCTCCCACAACTGATTGGGAACACACAGGTAGGCTATCTGAAAACGCGTATGTCTTATGACAACACTAGACTCCTTTGCCACGTCATAGAGCACTCTTCCAAATCGGACAAACCGACAGTAGCAATCACACTAGACGTGGAAAAGGCCTTCGACAGAGTATCCTGGCAATTCCTAGAACAGAGCATGCAAGCGTACAGACTGGGTGAAAGCTTCACACAGAAAGTAATGGCACTATATAAAAACCCAATGGCACAGATAGCCATCAACGGGTCAATATCAAACCAATTCAGCCTCCAGCTGGGCACGAGGCAAGGCTGCCCCCTACCCCCAGCGCTGTTCCTACTAGCACTCAAACCCCTGATTAAAGACATCCTCGCAAACAGAAATCTGGTGGAAGAAACCATCAATAAAACCACAGCCAAACTAGCAGCCTATCCGGATGACATATTTATAATAACAGAGGACCCAGAACACTCTATAACAGCACTCATGGACACCATAGAGAGGTACTCCAACCACTCTGGAAATAAACTCAACAGAGACAAATCAAAATGTATGCCACTTAACATACACACCACCAGAGAGGTAGCAGACGAATCAGGGCTAGCCTGGCAACCAGGGTTTGTTAAATACTTAGGAATCTATTTCGGTAAGAACCTGAAGACCACTCTCGAGCAGAACGAGAAAATAACCCTAGAAAAGATCAAAGGGCTCCTGGAAACCTGGTCGTCCAAGTTCATCACCTGGTGGGGGAGATTAGACACCATAAAGATGATGGTCAATCCAGTAATAAACTACCTAACAGGAATTCTTCCCCTCACTCTCACAAACGAATTCGACCGAAAGGTAGACCAAATGATAAACAAATTCATATGGTGTGACAAAAAGCCTAGAATAAGCCATCCAAAGCTAAGGCTTGAGAAAAAGCTAGGAGGACTACATGTGGCGGACCTCAAGACATTCCAGCAGCCCTCATAGCTAGACAAGGAATATATTGGATACTACCAAACCAGAAATACACCCCAACCTGGCTCTCTATCGAGAAGGCCATCCTAAACAACACCCACCCCATGACTCTCCTCACTGCTAAATAACAGGTACAAAAGAATAACCCGATATTTAAAACCACTAGATATGCGCTTCTCAAAGTAGACCAGAAACTTGTACACAGCATTAAAAACTCACACTGGGAATCCCTCTGGGCAGACCCCAAAATCAAGTATAAAGGGAAAACCCTGGACATGGAGTCATGAAAAAGTCTAGGGCTATCCTACCTGGCACAACTAGAAAAAGATGGGCAGCCACGTACCTTCAACAGCCTAAAAACACTACATAACCTACCAGACATAGAACTATACAATTTCCTCGAAATCAAAACAGCCTTAACAAAATCAAAAATAACCAAGCACAAACCTTCAATCTTCCAGTACATGGATAACTTAAAGAAAGTGGGACACCAGGTGTCTCACTTATACAAGCTTTTCCGCCCTAGCTCCTCCAAACTCAATGCTAAAAACACCACCTACTGGGAAATGCAGCTGGGCTCCAAACTCACAAAGCAAGAGATACGCACCCTTTGGGCGGCCCCATCAAAAAATATGATCTCCCCAGTCCTAGCGCAGATGAAATTCTGGCTACTACACCAAGCATACTGGACACCAGCGCGGTTAGCGTCTATAGGACTTAGAGACAACGACTGCTGCTGGAACTGCGGATCAGAAAAATAAATCTAGCGCACCTCACATTCCAATGCATTAAGGTTAGAAAGTTCTGGGAAAAGGTGTTCGAATTCACTACTAAGGCCCTAAGCTGCACTCTAAAAGCAGAATTTGCGACAATAACCTCAGCACACATCACGGCGGACATAGCCACACAACAAGACAGAAACCTTTTGGACTTCCTCCTAGCGACAGCGGTCAAAACAGTGCTTGCCAAATGGAAGGACACCACCAAAGCCACCTTCATGGGGTGGCTGAACTGGGTGACATACCTAAGGGGGGCCGACAGCACAGCACTAAAAAACACTCCTTGGAAGAACCCCAACAGAGGGATGTGGTCGACACTAGATAAATTCCTAGGCCCTTACGAACCCCCACGAACAACTTAAAATAGGCTGCACATGAAAGAAGGAACCGCCACAGGAGATCAGCTAAGTTGCAAGATGTAAAGACAGGACGGAGTGGCATGGTAGTAGTGCTCTCAAACTCCCTCGTGAGGCTGACGGTCAACCTCAAAATAACCGCTAAAGACCCTCATGTTTTGTGTTATTTTATATGCACCCTTCAGACACAAGTCCAACCGCAAATACCTATATGTTCTATGTTATATGTATAAAAGTCAGTAGGGCGGAGAAGAGCAGCCTGATGGGCCCAGTCGACGACCCCGCTAATATATGTACCCAATACTGTAACACGTGCGCCCGGAAGGAACATGCCGCGAAATGTGTTATATGTTATATGTCATGTTATACACTGTAATGTGAAAATATCAATAAAAACATTTTTTTTTTAAAAAGATGCTCTTCCCTTTAAATTCCAGTGTGTATGACTGGCGGAAGTAACTCGGGGGCATCTTTGCTGCAGCACAAAATCCCCCACTCCATGTGCACGCCGGGCATACTATGTGCGCGGTGTAACTAGAAGTGCTGATTGAGGCACTGATTTTGTCCATTCGCTGCTCAGAATGTGTTTGCTTACCTTGAAAGTGCAGCAAGAGGTTAACACTTGGCCACCCAGCCTCTTGACTTGGTGGCTCATGTTGCTAGTAACAAGAGGCCATGGGTTGCTTCCCATTTAATATACAACGGTACTGCAAGGCCTCTCATGAGCTCTGTCCCATAAAGTTCTTAGATGAGCTTTGTTAAGAAGATCTACATCTTTTGTGCTGCAGATACATAGCAGCCAAAATCTCCCATATAAAAACAAACTCCCACAGAAAATAATGTATATCTACAGTGTTAGAAGGCGACCTCAGGGAAGTGCATGAGGTGTACCTGACCACCCTGTGACCCACCTCCCTAGTTACCAAGACGAGCGTTGGCGGGAGACTTCTCAGGGGGAGAGTCTCGAACCTAGGATCGTACACACTGCACAAGCACCACACGACAAGGAGACACTACACCGTAGCTTCTTAAGAAAGTTTCTTTATCTCAGGATTCAAGGGATCTTTGATCGGCAAAGGCAGGTGGTTACAAATAGAGTAAGGTTCAAAGAGTCTCGGTTAGGGTAGGGGTAGCGGGACAGTCTTTCGGGATCAGTGTCAATATCGGTGCGTATCCGGCGCACAGCTCTCAATCCTCGAGCCGGGGGATACAATATGATCTTTGGGGTCCAGCCAGACCAGGAGAGTCAGGGAGCCGCGAGTCACTCAGCAGGGCTCAAGCACGGTGTTGGAGGTCTACGATCTTCAGGGGAGCCGCGAGTCACTCAGCAGGGCTCAGGTGTTTCAAAGTTGCAAGGGAGCCGCGAGTCACTCAGCAGGGCTCAGGTGGTTCCAGCAGAAGTCCTTCTCTGCCAAGCGAGCCGCGACCACGTCAGCAGGGCTCTCGTCGTTCCAGAATCGAATTTCTCGATAGTCCCGGAGCATCCCCAGTTATAGGACTGCTCCTCTTTGATCTCCGGAGTTCTGGTCTGCAGGGGTCTTAGCACCTGGGGGCTGCTTGTTGGGGTTTCCTGCCTTTGATCCATTCATGTCAGATTTGGGAGGAGTCCCAGACACACAGCGGGCGTGGAGCCAGCACTCCGGGTGGCCGGAGGGGCAATCGAAACCCACTTCTCGAGGAGAGGTCGGAGGTGTGAAAGGTACTGCTCCTCCTTCTCTCACTCAAGGGGAGCGCTCTGTCCTCCAGCCAGGGTGGCGCCTCTCGGCCTAGGCCGCACTGGCCCGGGCGGCCATCTTAGGTCCCGGAAAGTGGGCACACAGGGCCTACGGGCCGGGAAGATGGAGGCACGGATGGGGAAGTCCGGGGACGGTTATGGATAACATGGAGAGGAGGGTTGGCTAGGCCTGGGGACTCAGGGGTCTGTTGTAGTGTAAAGCTCGGAAGGGTGTTGCTACAGGTCAGGGAGGACCACGCCACGAGGCCGGGTCTAACATGCGTCCCCCCCAGCTGAAAGTCGGGGAGAACTACCCATCCTCTTGGGGGTTCTCTTCGCTGAGGCGGAAGAACCTGGAGAGGCGGTCAGCGTTGGCGTGGTTGGTACCAGGGCGATGCTCTACAGTGAAATTCATCCCCTGGAGGGAGATCGACCATCAAAGCAGTTTGGGGTTCTCGCCCCGCATCTGCATCAACCACCGCAATGGTCGATGATTCGTCTGGACGCGAAATGGGTTCCGAACAAGTAGGGCCGTAACTTCTTGAGGGCCCAGACTACGGCGAACGCTTCTCGTTCGATGGTGCACACCAGTCTGTGATCTTGGGGGCGAGAGAGAACAGGTCGGAAAACTGCCCCAAGAGCTGGCGGCAGTCTTCGCGTTGCTGGAGAGTGAGGGAGGGAGAGAGATTCACTCCTTCCACAGAGCCATCTTTCTCTTTGGTGCACAGGAGGTCAGGGAGAGGCTCCGTTTCCTCTTCCGCCCCGTCATCTGTGACCAGTAGCAGGCTCAACTCCGTCCGCACGAAGTGGGGCTTGAGGCGGTTCACGTGCAGGACCCGCAGGGGGTTCCGGGGGGACTGGACGTCCACCAAGTATGTGACTTGGCTTTTCCGCTCAATCACCTTGAAGGGCCCCGTCCACTTATCCTGAAGGGCGCAAGGTTTTACTGGGGCCATGACCCATACCTGCTGGCCCGGCTGGAACTCGACCAGAGGGGCATTCTGGTCGTACCAGCGCTTCATTTCTTCCTGGCTCGCCTCCAGGTTGGCCTCGGCCAGCTCTGGGAACTTCATAGTCTGGTTTCGGAGTGTCAGGATGTCCCGGAACACCTCCTGAGGAGGGTCTCGGGGTGCCGTCTCCCAACCTTCTCGGACGAGGCTGAGGGGCCCCCGGACAGGGTGTCCGTACAGTAATTCAAACGGGCTGAACCCCAAGGAAGGCAAACAAGAGGCAGGGGAGCAGGACGTCCCACTTACGCCAGAGGGGCTCCTCTAGGCCCATGATCATCCCCTGATCATCCCCTTTAGAGTCCGGTTGAACCGCTCTACTAGGCCATTTCCTTTGGGGGTGGTATGGAGTGGTGAACCGATTAGACACTCCACATTGCTGCCAAAGGGATGTCATGTACCGGGAGATAAAGTTTGTCCCGCGGTCGCTCACGACTTCTCGGGGAAATCCTACATGGGAAAAGATTCCCATCAGCGCCCGGCCCACCACGGGGGCCGTGACGGTGCGTAGGGGGATGGTTTCTGGGTATCGAGTGGCATGGTCCACTAGGACGAGGATGAAGCGGTGACCTTAAGAGGTCTTGGTGTCCAGCGACCCCACAATGTCAATTCCGACCCGCTCAAAGGGGGTACTGACGACGGGGAATGTTTGGAGGGGAGCCTTGCGCTTTCCTCTGCTCTTTCCACTAGCCTGGCACGTGGGACAGGACTTGCAGTGGGCCTCTACATTAGCTTTCATCTTGGGCCAATAGAAGTGCGTGACCAGGCGGCTATACATCTTGTCTTGGCCCAAGTGGCCTGCTAGGGGTACATCGTGGGCCAAGCCCAGGAGGAAGTAGCGGAAGCGTAGGGGTACCAGCAGCACTCGGGCCGACCCTAGCTTCGCTTACTTCTGCTCGCTGTAAAGGAGGTCATTCTCCCAGTTCAGCCAGTGGGTTCCAGATTGGTCGCCCGCCGCCTGGGCTTCGGCGTGTTGCCGGGGTCCGACCAGGGAAGGACAGGTAGCTTGTTCCCGGCAGAACTCCTCTCGGGAGGGGCCCCCCTCGTGGCGCCACTGCGCCAATTCGGGCAGATCACCCAGCTCGGTGATCTGTGCGGGGTCGGGGTGTATGGATTCGTCGTTCACGACCTCCTCTCCTTGTGGGGAGAGGTAGGAGTTCTCGGCTGGATCGGCCCTGTCACCTTCGACAGGGGGGAGGCTGGCGGTTTCATCCTCGACTTCCCTGTCGGGGGGCAGTCGGGCGGCCATAGATCGGGTGGTGGCGCACACCCACTCGGTAAGACCCATCATCCCGAGGTGGGTGCGGCGCTCGACCTGCTTCCATGGAGAACTTTCCAGGTCGTTCCCCAGGAGGCAGTCCACAGTTTGGGAGGTCCGTACTGCTACTTTTAATTTTCCTGCTACTCCTTCCCATTCAAATGGTATCAGGGCTACCTTACACAAGCTCTAAGAGTTATCTGCTGAAATCACAGGGCACAGGACATTGGGGAGGATCTGGTCTTCTCGCAATAAATTGCTAAGGACACCCGTGATGCTGGCTCCGGGCTCACGGAGGGCCTCCACTCGGTGGCCATTCACTATTACTGACTGGCGGTACTTCTTGGTGTTGGGAGGCAGGGCGTTCCCGGGGACCATCTCTCTATCTCCCAGGGATACTAGGGCCATGGCAGCGGGTTACCATTCCTTGGTGTCCTCAAACTCCTCCCCTAGAGCTACATTCGCTAACTGCCTAGCCGGGGGAGTGGGGGTAAGGATACGTGGGGCCATGGGACACTGGGGATCACCGGCGTAGTGACCGGGCTTCTGACATCTATAACATGTGTTGGTCACTCGGTGCTGTCTACCCGGGGGACCGGCAGTAGCGGGTAGAGGTGCGGGGAAATTTGGCTGTGTGTTTCTCGGGGGGCTACGCTGGGGACCCGACTGGGCGTCCCTGGGCCCTCCTTGGTTTCCCCCTCCTCTCTGGTGGGGTGGTCCTTGACTGGTGCGGGGGTAGTCCCCTACGGGGCCCCGGGAGACCTGGGTGATCACCCAGCGATCCACCTCGACGGCCAGCTTCCTCGGATCTGCGAGCTTGCTGTCGAGCAGATGCTGGCGTAGTTCCACAAAACAATTCGTGGACAAGTGTTCCCACAGCATGAGGTTAGTTAGTTCTTCCATGGTGGTCACTTTGCTGCCCTTGACCCATCCTTCGAATGCTCTGCTAAAAAAGTTTACGTACTCTACCCAGGTGGTGCCAGGAATCTTTTTGCAGTCCCGGAACCGCTGGTGGTACATTTCTGGGGTGAGGCCATATCTCGTCAGGAGGGCCTCCTTCATGTGGCTGTAGGAAGTCTGCATGGAGGATGGTAGATCGAGCAGGGTGTCTCTCCCCTCGCTCAGGAATCAACCCCACAATCTGGCCCCCCAATCCTTCTGTGGGACTCGGTGGGAGGTCATGGCAACTTCGTAGGCCTTGAACCATTGCTGGATGTCGTCATTTTTGTAATACTGTTTGACCACATCCTTGGGGATGTGGACCTTCGGCTCTGCCGAGGGGACGTCTCTCGGTTCCCCGAGGGCCGGTTCTCTTTGTTCCTCGCCTTGAGCTCGAGCTCCTTCAAGCTTTGCTCGTGCTCCAGCTGAAGTCTCCTCCCTTCATGCTCCCGCTGGAGTTTCTTCTCCTCTAATTCCCCTTGTACTTTCATTTGCTCGACCGCAAGTTTCTTTTCTGCCAATTTTATTTCGCCTTCGATCTTCAGTTTTGCCATCTCAAGCTCATGGTGGCGACTTCTTTCTCGATCTGCGAGCGCTTCCGGGGATAGACCCCCATCTGGTACGATGCTTCGTACCGGGCTGCTGCTGCTTTCTGTCTGGGGAGTCCCGGTCGGTCTGGCTGCGCCGCCGCTCCTTCTGTGTGGGGGGCTCCGGACTCCACCCAAGCTTTCAATGCTTTCTGCATGTCTTCCTTTGTGTTGAGGCCAGTGGTAGCGATTCCCAGTTTTTTGCAGAATTCCTTTAGTTCTTTGTGCGTGACCTCCTCCAGTTGTTCTACACGGAATGCCGTACTTGCGTCAACTTCAACGAAACTCATGGTGGTTTCTTCTGTCGTCTTTGCTCGGTAGTGCGTTAGTCGTGTACAGTACGATCTCTAGATGGCGGCTCGTATCCCGTTGCTTGCCACCAATGTTAGAAGGCGACCTCAGGGGAGGGCAGGAGGTGTACCTGACCACCCTGTGACCCACCTCCCTAGTTACCAAGACGAGCGCTGGCGGGAGACTTCTCAGGGGGAGAATCTCGAACCTAGGATCGTACACACTGCACAAGCACCACACGACAAGGAGACACTACACCATAGCTTCTTAAGAACGTTTCTTTATCTCAGGATACAAGGGATCTTTATGATCGGCAAAGGCAGGTGGTTACAAATAGAGTAAGGTTCAAAGAGTCTCGGTTAGGGTAGGGGTAGCGGGACAGTCTTTTGGCATCAGTGTCAATATCGGTGCGTATCCGGCGCACAGCTCTCAATCCTCGAGCCGGGGGATACGATACGATCTTTGCGGTCCAGCCGGACCGGGAGAGTCAGGGAGCCGCGAGTCACTCAGCAGGGCTCAAGCAAGATGTCGGAGGTATTATGATTTTCAGGGGAGCCACGAGTCACTCAGCAGGGCTCAGGAGTTCCAAAGTTGCAAGGGAGCCGCGAGTCACTCAGCAGGGCTCAAGCACGGTGTCGGAGGTCTACGATCTTCAGGGGAGCCGCGAGTCACTCAGCAGGGCTCAGGTGGTTCCAGCAGAAGTCTTTCTCTGCCAAGCGAGCCGCGACCACGTCAGCAGGGCTCTCGTCGTTCCAGAATCGAATCTCTCGATAGTCCCGGAGCATCCCCAGTTATAGGACTGCTCCTCTTTGATCTCCGGAGTTCTGGTCTGCAGGGGTCTTAGCACCTGGGGGCCGCTTGTTGGGGTTTCCGGCCACGCGGCCCTTTGATCCATTCATGTCAGATTCGGGAGGAGTCCCAGACACACAGCGGGCGTGGAGCCAGCCCTCCGGGTGGCCGGAGGGGCGATCGAACCCCACTTCTCGAGGAGAGGTCGGAGGTGTGAAAGGTACTGCTCCTCCTTCTCTCACTCAAGGGGAGCGCTCTGTCCTCCAGCCAGGGTGGCACCTCTCGGCCTAGGCCGCGCTGGCCCGGAAAGTGGGCACACAGGGCCTACGGGCCGGGAAGATGGAGGCACGGACGGGGAAGTCCGGGGACGGTCATGGTAACATGGAGGGAAGGGTTGGCTAGGCCGGGGGACTCAGGGGTCTGTTATGGTGTAAAGCTACGGGTCAGGGAGGACCACGCCACGAGGCCGGGTCTAACATACAGCAACATATTCCCAACTACAATGAAAAACATACATAAAGTACTCAGTAGTGACCACAAGGTGTACAGCACCACAGACAACTTAGGGGCCAATTCATCAACTGCATTTTATAGTAATTTTAGTAGTATTGCAGTAATACCTTTTACATACTTAAAAATGCTATTTACAGATATACGTTCACAGGTCTGCACCTGTGCTGCTCCTAACATTTTTGTGCTTCTACCCCAAGTTCTGACATTTTCTGCGCAGGTATGTCCACATTCTAATAGTAAATATGAGAGGTCAGGGGGAGTGGCTGGAAAATGGGAGACTACCTACTATTAAATGGGAGAGGTTTAGAGAGAGGTAAGGTAGGGGGGGCATTAAAGGAGGGCTACAGAGGAACAAACTCCACTTATGAATTACTTCAGCCAGTAAATATACTCTAGCTCAGCCATGGAGTAACTCCAACATCACACATGGCCACTCACAGGTACCACCAGACACTCTCATACAAAATAAAATGTAGCTAACAAATAACTTGTAGAATTAAGATGCAAACAAAACGATTTTTTGGGCTTTTTGAAGTGCATCCTATGTGTTTATTTTGAATAAATTCAAGTAAATCCTGTAGAATTTTAGAACAAGGCTAATATTTGTATTAAGATCCTTTTGTTTTCCTTCTAAGCAAATACTGTTGAATTTTATAACAAGGTTTAAAACATTCACAACACACCTGGCAATGCAATGAGTGGTTGTTCTGAACTCCTTCCAACCACCTCCAGCTGAAGTCATTTCAACACCACCCAATCACAGCTGGGCTGACCACAGTAGAAGCAATCTTACACACCCAAAAACATGTTTTGACTTTACTATATCAGTAAATGTGTTTGTTGCTTTGCTCCTCATTTTGAGGAATAATTATTTGAGGCAAAGAATAAACATGCTACTATTAGCAACATTTATTAAGCATATGGCTACCCACATCAGGCTTCCCAGCGCTAGCCATTCCTGAAGGAGACCATCCCACTTAAATACACAAGCAAATTTTCAGTCTAAGGAAGCAGTCATTGTCAGATACCGTTTCTCACTTGATGTGTTGACACCTCCTTTCTCTTCTCCTATATGTGAGTTAGCAGGCGGAGTCCCCCAAGGTTCGACACTCAGCCCTACGGTATTTAATGCTTACCTAACTCTGTTGGTGGTGTTAGCTCAGTCTTTGGGGGCCAAGGTAATATCCTATTCTGACGACTCCCAGCTAGTTTTCACATGTGAAAAAGGTGAAGAACTCCATGGAAAAGCTATTACAACCTGCCGCTTCAATGTATTTAGCTGGCTGACCACTAACCAACTAAAATGTAACTACCAACAAAACAGAGATTGTGTTTTTAGCCCTATTTTGCCAGACGTTTGGGGGATGTTCTGACCTAAAGGTGCTCTCCTCCCTGATCCTCAATAGAGTATGGTAAAGAATTTAGCAATTAAAATGGAAGGTGCCCTTACCTTCCAGAGTCAAATCCATTCACTGACTGGCTCCTATTTTGGGCTGTCACAATCCTTGAAAATATTCCTACCTCTCCCATCTTTTAATAGGAATAATTCAAGCGATTCAAGCACTAATAACATCTAGACTTGACAATGGTAACACACTTCAACTGGGTCTTCCAGACATACCTTCTCCATAGACTTCCAGTGGTGCAGAATGTGGACCACGAACTCTTTTCAACCTTTCTCCACAAACGCATATGACCTCGCATTTGAAGAGCCTTCACTGGCTTCCAATTGAAAACAGTATTCTTTTTAAAACCCAGGTTCTGTTTCATAAATCCTTACATAACAAAGGAGCAGTGCACTTGAGGAGGAGGGGTTGTGCGTATGCCCCACCCAGGAACTTACGGTCGGCCCATGGCTATTTGGCCAGGATTCCAAAAATCCGGCGGGCCAGGACTGGAGGCAGATCCTTTCCTTATCTTGGGCCGATGGCCTGGAATAGGCTTCTCTTGGAATTTCGTGCCTCACCAGAGATGTCCATCTTTCAGAAGAAATTAATAACATGGCTCTTCCAACAAGCATGATTTGAAGCTCAGCAGTACCGCAATCAACCTACATTTAGCACCGGGACACACCTTGGAGTATGCACGCGCTTTATAAATCTCAATCATCATCATCATCAGGGCCTCTGAGAAAGTGAATTTCATGCCCTTGTGCTAAGTGCCACTGATTACACCCACATGGTGTAATCAGTGGCACCTCACCAAACCTTTTCCATAACAATTACAACTGGCACTCTTTCGATGTATTAGCTGTCTGCAATGCCATAGGCTGCTTTACTGATGTGTATGCTGCCTTTCTTGGAAGCACTCATGACAGGTACATCTTCCAGCAGTCACCTCTTTCATGTCACTTGGTTGCGAGGGATTTCGATGACATGTGACTCATTAGTAATTAACATCTCAAACTGGTGCTACATGTTCATCTGGGGTGGTATCTCAAACACAGTCATTAATAATAACCAATATACACACATTACCCTCAAACCCACTGAATGTTTGTAGGCTTCATGTATCAGATTTAGAATAAACATCTTTATGCAGGTGATGCTGGGCATGCTCTATCTCTTTCTCTCTCTCCTATCTTCTCACACCATACAGGCATACAACCACACTACCTACTGCAGAGGTACAATTCGGTCACATGCATACACAAGCTATTGTTGAACAGACTTTTGGAATCCTTAAGTCACTTTTCAAATGTCTTACCATCAGGGGGTGCTGGTGTACTCCACAGAAGTTGTGTGCAGTTTCTTGTAGCATATTGTGTGTTGCATGTCATTGTCCTGCGATGGGCCTACGTGTAGATCTTGGCTCTGATCCACATCTAGGTCCCTTTGATGGAGCAAGGATTCGCACGTTAAGCGACTTGCTCTCATTCAAGAACCTCGTCTAATGTATAATCATATTAATCCTACTGTCCGTCTTGTAATTAGCATTTTCCCCAACACCCGGGTGTCCCCACGAGGTTTGCCTATGTGTCTTTTCATTTCTCACAAAGCTTGCACTAAAGAAATGGCCGCTTCGCTGAAATTCAGTCTGCGCATGCGTCGGTCATACCCATGTGATGTGACGCACTCGCATTCTGGAGGGAATCTGTGCTCATGCGCACTGTTGCGAACATGGCCGCTTGTCTCTTACCACGCTCTACGCTTGCAAACTGCTGCTTTAGCCTATCTGTCTTTTCGCACTAAACTTTAATACTATTGCTGTTATAAAGTAAGGGGTGTGTAGAATTTATCATGGTATACAGTGTGATCATTTTATGTGTGATTTTAATTTGTTCTCGCTTAGTTTTCATGTATCACGTCTCTGGGGCTGGAAAAATCATAACCGGCGCCATGATGAGGCTCCTCTGAGCATTGCCATGTGACCTGGGAGAAACTCTACTGCGCAGAAGCTGAAATAAGCCAGCTGGCTCCTGAAGCCCAATGCGCCTGAGAACCCAGCACAAGACGATGTGATTCACCTTGAAACCCAGAGACTTTGTTGCTATACCTTGTACACTCGTATTTTCTATTGTCTTCCTATGGATGGGAACGTGAACCCAAGGGGCGGATAAGCAAAATTCAAATTCGTGATGGGAACGTTGAATTCTAGGAGGTGACAATGTCCGAGCCACCTCTCCTGACCAATCACAATATACGAAAACTGTCACTTGCAACATTGGTGGGTGGTCTAAGGGTCCCCAAAATTGTATAATTACCCTAGTGTAGCTTAGGAAAATTGTCCGACTTGTCCGAGTAGCAGACCTGTCACTGACCCTACGAACTCTATAGGTGATCCAATCTTGAGTGCTGCGGAGCACTCTGTCCTTACTTTCCACAAACTCCTAGGGGTGGAAATAGTCTTAAGTGCTGGCGAAGCACTTTGCTGGGAAATTCGAAAACCCAATCTGGGTTACTGGCGGATTACTTGCAGAAAGGGGTAACGCTGGCGTTGCTTCTGAAGCTGTGGGTGTTGGTCGTACCTTGGTGAGCCTAGTCCTGAGCCCAAATCCTGAGGGGTATCCTGTCCTGACTGCCCGTGAGCTGTACCTGCTCCCATTCTGGCATTCCTTTTCTGAGGGTCCTTGTCCCCGTCCTTCCAAACTGACCCGTGGCCAGGGTTAGTCCTCATTCCTAATTAGGTAAATATTGCCTTATGGGTTTGCGTCTTTTTCTCACTTACTCTCCTTTTCCTGAATAAAGCGCTCTTGTTTGTGATATCGCCCTATCTCTTTGAACTGCAAATTATATGCAAGTATTGATTAGAATTGTTCCACTTCTCTCCCCACCTTTAGGAGATTGTCAAAACTGTTATATTTTATTAGTGTGTTCCCGTTTTTCCTCTCCCTTAGCATGGTTGCAGTGAACTTAGTAAGAACAGCATAAGTAGCTTAGTCTAAATATACATTTTAGGTCCCTCGTGTTTAGTTTAAGCTTGGGTTCAATAGTGTGTTTCCCAATACTCATATCCCATAGTTCTCCCGTATACCCAATGGTCCTTGCTCTAATTCATAGTTATATTTTAGTTGTGATTATAATGCTTGATGTGTTATTTTGTATATTGCTTGTCCTAACCTATTCACTTTGAAATCTTCAGATACATTTTCAAACCCATCAGGTGTCTGTGGTTATTTTTACCGATTTATAATGTGGAAAATGTATGGTGATTTTATAAAGTGTATTTTCTTCTAGGACCCCTGTCGCCTCTTCCCTGCTAGCTCCTGATCTGTCTGGAGTAATGTGCCTGTGGTAAGTCAGGTACATGATCAGCAGTGGTGAGAAGTCAACCACAGATTACTCATAGTAGCGCGTATAAACTCACCCGGTTCACGCCAAACGCGAGTCGTTGGTTTTAATGTGCACGCCAGGGCCCAGTGCGTGTGAGAATCGGGAAACCCAGTGACCCGGGTGAACTGCGCGCTCTATCAGTAATTTTCTGGTAGCAGAGGTAATGGTTAGGACTAGTTAAATTAGGTAGACAGGATAGTTGATAAACAAACTGTGAAAATTAAAATATGCTGCTAAAATTTCTATGCTGCTGATTTCTCTATTTGCATTTTTTAAATATTTTTGCAATGTTTTAAGGATTTATATGACTGTGTATATGATTTTGCATTACTGCTATAGATAATTATATGTAATACTAAACAAGAACTGTTTGTACGTGTTCAGTGTAGTCCGAATCCCCGGGGAAGTATATAGCTAACGGTGAGTAGAATCCGATTAGCTGGAAAAGTCACGTGTTTCGAGTCATTAGTGTAGGGTGAAGAAATACCTGGAAACACTAATTAGGATCTTTTCATATCTGAATAATTGATAGCCACGAGTCCTTTGTATAAAACTTCCCTTGTGATATCACCTAGAAAGGGTCACATGTGGGAGGAGTAATAGGGTCTCCGAGGCTTGTCTGGTAAGTAAGATAGTTCGCTGGTGAAATCCTGGCTCAGTATATATCCCCGACTAAGGTGGATGAGTCAGAAGAATAACGGGTTCTATATTACTAGTGTGAAGGGACAGGCAAAGAAGTCTATCCAGAGTGAATGAAAAGTAGACAGAAGTGGTTTACTTGTAGTGAGAGAAAGTTTTTCTATCTATTTAGAACACTCAAACATAGTGGCAGACGTTGTGTGTTAGTTACTAAGTTTTGCGCTCGCACTTTAGGAAGAGCTAAAAGTTTCCGTTACCTTGTGAAGGAGGGAGTCGGGCGGAAGGCTGCTCTGACGTCACTCCGTGCCGCGCTGGTATTGGTCAGGACAGCGGGTGTATAGTGAAGCCGAATTTGTAAGGGAGGGGTGAGTGCCGGAGCGTGGGACTTGGTCTCGCGAAAGGCCGCGCACCCATTGGATAAGAATTTTTGCATTCACAGTGTTGATTGGTTTCTACAAAATAAGAGTCGCGCTAGCATTGGAAGTACCAAAGTAAACAAAATTAATCAGGCCGAGTTAGAAGCGAGCCTGGAAAGGCATATGTGGTATCCCGAGTTCTTACCTAATCCACAGAACTCAGGCTTCTATAAGGAACAGATTATACGAGGTAGACCGCACATGATGTATGGAATAAAGAGAAAAATGTCATTTGCCGACAAAGTAAAGAATTTCTTTAAAACAGATAAGCCCATTAGAACAAGAGAGGGTGTGATCATTCCTCCACCGAATACTCCTGCTTCCTTCATGATGTTTGAAAAGGGGTATCATACCTGTGTGTGGCTAGAGAATTGGGCAAAGTATACTGCAGATGACGGAGTTCTAGCATTTCCTATTGATGGTACCTTTAATGGTAGGATCCTGTTTAACTTAAGGACCCGCATGAATGAATTGCATCCCAGACCCAGATTGACCCAGTACGAGGCCTTAGAAGAGTGGGAAATTGAGGCTTTGGAAAGAGATAGACCCCGGATGGACAAGGGAGTGAGTAAATGGTATCCGAGGGTCCATAGAGAAACCAAAGAGCAGAAAATGAAACAGTGGAGACAAAGCATGATGACAGAGGGATTGTTTCCAATGATGGGGGTATTAGAGCAAGGAAAAGGAAAAAGCACAGAAAAGACCCATCACATAATGCCCGTAGGGAACTCAGAAGATGAGCACCTAGAAGATTTATTGATGAAACACCCCCCTCCCTATGCAGCCGAGTCTGAGCCTTTGAACTCACCAAACCCGTTTGCCAAATATCCCAGATGCCGGAGGGATAGCAAGACAGATGGAACAGGTACAGACAGTAAAACCAGTGAAGGAGATGGGTTTTGCAGACCAAAGTCCGCAGTCCCGAATTATCAGCCGTTTGGAGAAGGACCACCACGATTGGTCACTCCTACTGCCCCAAGTATTTACCCTCCCTTGGTACCTCAAGTTTTGCATGACAATCCCACAGGAAAGGGTTTGAGAGAACAAGAAAAGGAAGCCCTGGCTAGGCAGCAAGATGATTTAGTCCGGACCATAGCCCAGATATATCCCCATCCAGATTCCCTGACTATCCCAGTAACCATTGGACCCGCTATTCCTCTTTATAGGGATAACCTGGCTAGTCCTCGTCCTCCTGTTATCTCCCCAATACTGCCTACTCCTAGCATCCCACCCCGAGAAAGGAAGTATTCATAGATGATGATCAAGAGAGTGAATGTGAATCCGTGGTTCTGATGGATTTGCCCATTAGAGAACCTAGGACTAGTATGTCGGGGGCAAGAAGTCAGAATAGGCCAAAAGAGGTGTTGATTGAAGGTGCATCTGGGGTTAGGAGTGCCACAGTAGTATCACCAGAAGAATTAGACAGATGGACCAAAGAGTTGGAGAAAGAGACCACTCCCCAATCCAGACCGTTAGAGATCTATAAACTAAGGATAGAAATAGAAGAAATGATGGCTGGAAACGTAGGATTAGAGCGCTTAAACTCCTACAGTGAAGAAGAATTACTGTTTATCAGTAAAAATCTTACCCGAAATGCTAGATTGCTCCATGAAAGATTAATGGACACAGCCACAGAAATGGGAATCGATGTCAGTCACTCCAAAATCCTTCAGAAACCCTACAGAGTAGATTTTTCGGACAAAGACTTAGAGAGCCTAAATGTGGTAGGGAAACAGATCCAGATAAAGGAATTATTGAAACTCTTGCAGAAATGGGGAGATGTGGGGAAATGGAGAACTCGGTGGACAAAGAAAAAGGAAGACAGCAGGGCTAAGTCTCAGGCTTCAGAATACGTGTTAAAAGAAGTAACCCCGACAGAAAAATTGTGCCCCATGAGAGAGGTCCCGGGAGGAAAATATGTCCATGTCCCTTGGTCCCGGCAGGATATTGTGTCATTTACCAATGACTTCCCGAAATTACGGGAAAAACCTGTTGACTGGTACCGGCAGGTTGAACGCTTTATAAAAGTTCAGAAATGTCTTCTGAAAGACCTAGATGGGTTTTTCGACATTGTGGTCCCTGTAGATCTGTGGACCGAATGTAAAATAGAAATTGATTGGCCTAATGAAGAATATCCCAGAGATGAGAAAACGGGAGCTCCCTCACCTGAAGTAATGAGGAAGTATGATCAGGTCATACAGTACCTCAAGAAAAAGGTGCCTGCAAAAGAGACAGATTGGACCAGAATAGATAGAACCACCCAAGAACGCGATGAAACTGTCCATTCCTTTTATGAAAGGTTACTGCAAGTATTCAAGACTTACAGTGGTATCGATAATGTGGACATGAAAGACATGACCCATTTCAGTTACAGATTTGTGCTAGGATTAAGGCCTGAAATATCTCAATGGATTCGAGACAATAAAATAAGTTGGCAGGGAAAGCCCATAGATGATGTCCTAAAATACGCAAAATATTGCGAAGATGAAATCGAAAATAAAAAGAAAGCCCTAAAGGAAAAGGTAATGTGGGCACAAGTAAAATTGGCTGAACAGCAAGAAAAACAGTTAAGTAAATTGAATTCCAGTAATAATGCTCAGAATGCCACTGCTGGGGGAGGAGCGAAGCCCCGGGCAAAATTGAGTCGGGAAGAGGCTATGAAGAAGTTCCCCTGCCACGGGTGCGGCCAGTTAGGGCATTGGAGAGACGAGTGTTCACACCTGCAGGCCGGTAATGCCCCTATAAATGGTTTAAATTCACAGGTGCAGAAAGAGGGGACGAAAAGGAACCAGCAACAGGTAAAGCTACCTCCAGTACCTCGCGCTCCTAGACAGAATTATAAGAACCAGGGCCAGCAGAATGAGAGGGCGGAAATATGGGAGGGAGAGAATGGAAGCAATGCAGCAATTCCACAGTACCTGTTAAATGATTCGTTCCTCTGTGATGAACAAGATTGACGGGGCCTGAGAGGGGAGGACAGGGAGTGCGTGCTTGGCGCCTCCTTACCGGTAGACCAGACTGGACCATACATTGAAGGGAAGGTTGAGGGAAAAGACATCACCTTTCTGTTGGACACTGGTGCTACCCGGTCCACTGTGAGAACAGTGGATGTTCCTAACCTACCCCTCTCGGGAGAAGCTATCCAAGTAGTGGGTGTCTCAAATCAGATAATAAGTACTCCAGTAACCGAGCCTATGGAAATCTCCATAGGAAACTTTAAAGAAATGCACAGATTTGTGGTCTGTGATTCTAGTCCTGTGAACCTGTTAGGACGCGATTTGTTGTGCAAAATGAACTGCACCATCTTTTGCTCACCAAAAGGCGTTGAGGTTCAGACCCCCGATGAAGATGGTTTGTATAAACTAATGTTAGTAAGACCTGATGCTGACATTAAAACCTTGTCAATCGAAGACTTGCCTGAAGAGCTTCAGTTAAGAGTAGTTCCAGAAGTGTGGGATTTCTCAGGAAAGGATGTAGGCTTAATGGCAAATGTGGACCCAGTTAAAATAGCAATAAAGACAAATGCGGTATATCCCAAAACAAGACAGTACAAAATGAGTGCAGAAGTAAAGGCCGGAGTCGCAACTGAAATTACCCGATTGCTCGAAGCAGAAATCATAGAAGAAGTAATGAGCAGTCCCTGCAATTCACCTATCATTGGGATTAAAAAGCCTAGTGGAAAATACCGAGTAGTGCAGGACCTACGCAAGGTAAACCAAATTGTTGTACCTTGCTGTCCCATTGTGCCCAACCCTGCAGTAATCTTGTATCAGATTCCTTGGAATGCGGAATGGTTCACTGTCATTGACCTGTGCCATGCATTCTTTTCTATCCCATTGCATCCCGAAAGCAAGTTCCTTTTTAGTTTTGAATTTGACAGCCATATCTATGTCTGGAATCGTGTCCCCCAGGGGTACACTGAAAGTCCTTCGATTTTCAACCAGATATTAAAGAAATGTCTTGAGACCCTGATACTGCCCGGAGAGTCCGTTTTGGTACAGTACATAGATGACCTCTTAGTGGCATCTAAAACTCAAAATGACTGTGTCACCGACACCATCGCCTTGTTGAATCACCTAGGAAAGGGAGGACATAAAGTATCCCCTGACAAATTGCAGTTCTGTAAGAACTCAGTAAAATATCTGGGGCACCAGATAGAGAAAGGGATCCGAAAGGTCACCACAGAAAGGATCAAGATAATTAAAGCAATGGACCTACCCCGAACTCAGAAAGAGGTGAGGATGTTCCTAGGAGTTGTGGGGTACTGCAGACAATGGATTGTGGGCTTCGCAAATCTAGCCAAACCTTTGATAAAAATGACCAAGAAAGGAGTGGAAGACCCAGTCAGTTGGGACAGCGAAAGCATGACCGCATGGGTAACATTGCGAAATTGTCTATGCACCGCACCTGCATTAGGTATGCCAGACTATTCCAAGCGTTTTGAGCTATTCTGTGACACCAGAGGAAATTGTGCGCTCTCAGTCCTGACCCAGGAACATGGGCTGGTCAGACGTCCTGTGGCGTATTTCTCTGCCACTCTAGATCCGGTGGCTGCTGGATTACCCGGATGCCTAAAAGCGGTAGCTGCTACTTGCGTCAGTCTGGAGCAGAGTGAGAATATTGTCATGGGACATCCTGTCACCGTATATGTTCCACATTCTGTTGTAATCCTACTGACAAGAACCAAGACCCAGTATCTCACACCTAGTCGGCTGACTAAGTATGAGAGAATTTTGATTGGTGCTGAGAATGTAACGATTTCTCGGTGCAATATCCTAAACCCAGCAACTCTGTTACCTGTTCCCCTGGATGTAGACGACGAAGGTGAAATGGAACATAATTGCATTGATCTAACAGAATTCAGCACTAAGCCCCGTCCTGACATCAAAGAGGTAGCATTGCTTGATGGGGATCATACAATGTTCATAGACGGCTCATGTTTAAGACATGAGAGTGGGGGTCTGTGTGCTGCCTATGCTGTTGTCACATTGACAAACACCATAGAAGCCTCTTACCTATGCGAAGTGAAATCAGCCCAAGTAGCTGAGCTCATCGCCCTGGCAAGAGCCTGTAGGAGAGGAAAGAACAAGAGAATAACTGTTTACACTGACAGTCAGTACTGTTACGGGGTGGTTCATGACTTCGGCCAACTGTGGTTACAAAGAGAATTCATGACTTCCTCAGGTACCCCTATCAGAAACGGAAAGGTGGTACAGGAATTATTGGAAGCTATTCAATTGCCCAAAGAATTGGCTGTGGTCAAGTGCGCGGCTCACAGGTCAGGAAATGATGATGTGACAGCCGGAAATAGATACGCTGACCAAATTGCCCAATTTTGCGCCCGACACCAAACGTCCCTCCAAATTGGGTTGTGGGGTGGACACAGCTGCCAACTGATGTTGTTTGATAATGTGTCAACGTGGGATGAATTGAAAGACTTACAACAGTCAACAGGCAGGGAAGAAAAAGCTAGATGGAGTGAAAATGACTGCAGAATGAGGAATGACGGTGTGGTGGTAGACAAAAGTGGAATGCCCGTGCTGCCCGACAGTCTGATAGATCCCATGGTCCGAATGATACATGAACCAACACATATGGGAAGGGATGCCATGTGTCGTGTGTTTGACAAAGTGTTCTATAATTCAAGGTTCAGGAACCAGGCGGAAAGGCTTTGCCAGAGGTGCCTAGTGTGTCAGCAATTCAATGCAGGAAAGAGGACTGTAGTAGAGCAGAGTACCATCGGCAAGGCAGTTGGTCCCTTTGTCAGAATGCAGGCAGACTTTATAACAATGCCCCAATGCAAAGGATATAGATATATCCTGGTCATAGTTTGTCTATTCTCCCGGTGGGTGGAGGCTTACCCAGCTAAGAAAAATGATGCCCTAACTACAGCCAAGCTATTGCTCAGGGAGTTGATACCTAGGTTTGGGATCCCTGAGACGATTGAAACGGACCAAGGTCGGCATTTTGCCAACGACGTCCTAGAAGAGCTCTGTAAGGCTTTTAAAATGAAGCAAAGACTGCACTGTGCCTACCATCCCGAGGCATCTGGGGTGGTGGAACAGATAAATGGCACGATAAAGTCCAGGCTGGCGAAGATGTGTGATTCCACAAAAATTAAATGGACAGACGCTTTGCCCCTTGTGCTGATGAGTCTGAGAAGTATTCCAAATCGAAAAACAGGCCTGAGCCCCCATGAGGTACTAATGGGGAGAGTGATGCGACAAGCATGGGTACCTGGACACAAACTGCTAAGCATTACTGATGATTTGGTGCTAGAATACTGCAAGCAGCTGGGTGACCAAGTACGTTCTATCTCCCACCAGATTGGAGAGACAGAAGACGAATGGCCCAAGACTCCAGCACATAAGCTACGACCAGGCGATTGGGTGGTGTTAAAGAAACACACCCGGAAGAGTTGCCTTGGACCAAAGTGGGGAAAGCCGAGACAAGTGATCCTTGTCACCACTACTGCTGTAAAGTGTGCTGGTGTGCCGAAGTGGATCCATGCCAGCCACACAAAGCGGGTAACCGGAGAAAACGTGACTGAAGCTGAAGGCAGCAACGCTGAGGAGACTCCCGAGGAGAGTCCGGATCTTGATGACATCGAACTGCCGAGCACCAGTCGAGACGTTGAGTGGTACCCCGCCGACGACCAGGTTCATGATCCAATACGAACCAGGAAATATTCCTACCTAGACAGTGAGTGGGATAGTCCAGGTGAGACAGAACTAGAAGAAGAAGGTCAGGTCAGCAAGACACACATCACACCTGATCAGGAAATAGGCCAAGTAGGGACAGATCAAGACGTCGACACTCCACCTGAAACTCCGGAGTCTGGAAAGGGACAGATAGTGGTCAGAGCTGAAGTTCATGCGGAAGACAGTGAAGAGAACGAAGTGCATGAACCAGAGCAGATAGAAATAGATGAACGTGTTCAGGAATCAGACTCCAGTTCACCTAACAGCAAAGAAAACCTGCAAAGCGAACCTGAACAGGACCAGTTTGAGGACCAGGCAGAAGAAATAGATATAAGACCTGGAACTAGTCAGACAGGGAGGGAAATAGACTCTGCCAAGCACAAGCAGAAAAATAAGAGAGTGCACGAGGAAGGCCAAGTGTCCTCGACCACTGAAAGTCACCGAAACAAAAGTACACCCAGGTACGTCAAAAGGCTAAGACTCCGAATAAAAACAGTTGAGGAGAAACTGAAAGACCGTGAAAGGGCTGAAAGTGAAAGAAAACCAGCCCGAGGCAAGTTTCTGAGAAAAAGCGACAGATTGAAAAAACAGAACAAACTGTATCGGAGCCCCGAATGGACATACCTGGTGCTGGAAGAAATTGATGAGCCCAATCACAGTGGGAAAAGTGACGAGGAGTCCGTCACTGATCGGAGTTCGGACGAAGACCCTCCTTGAGACAAATCAGAGCGAAGCCTTGCATAAAGAAAAGAAGAGGGGTTGCAAAAGCCACCTGTAAGCTAAAATGTCTGATTCAAGCGTAGCTGGGAGATCCAGATTTGGGTGTTGTAAGACTTGCTGTAAGATATGCTTGTGTAGTATAGCAATGCTAATAGTAATGTGGATAGGATTAACCGTCTTTTTACCTTTCATGATAAGTAAAAATCCTAACCTGTCCCCTACTGAGCCTGAAATATTAGACACAGACGTTGCACAGACTGCAGAAACACCACGAAGCTTAGAACGACATGACAATTCAATTAAGCAAAGACACGCACGACAGAATTTAGAAGCATCAGATGAGGGTGAACTGCACTTTCACAAGATGAGAAACCGGACGCATTTAAATGTTTTTGCTAACTTGTTAGTGCATTATGTAGAAGCTATGGAAATAGAAGACTGTTATGTCTGCATGAAGCTACCCACATCTGTAGCTGAAGGTGTGACATATCACCACTTGCCCCTAACCTACGGAATTTCTTGCAGTATATTAGCTAGCTTGTTTTATAGAAGCACTTTGCAGTACTACTATTCAAATGCTGACGTAGTGTTTTCTGAACTTCCTATTAGAGGACATCTGAACCTTGTCCATATTAAAAGCGAGGTAACCCGTTATATGGGTGAATATTTCCTGACTATAGGTGACATAGACTTAGATGAAGCACGACAAGAAAATCTGACCTGTTCTTTGCAAGAGCAGGAAAAGATGTTTATAAAAATGGCAGACTGAAGGAGGGAAAAGTTTCAGAAAAAGGCAAATGATGAAAAGGATAGAATCCCTAGGTGGGCTGAGCACTTGGATAACACCTCACAAGGCGAAGCTAATCCCGCTTTGTTGCTGGATTTTGAACGAAAAGGAAAACTTTGTCTCCATAGAGAAAGGACAGAATATTATAACAATGTATTCATTGGTTCCAGCGAGTGTGAACATAATTATAAGGTAATTGGAGGTTGGGGTTTCAAAAATGGGTCAGAACCTGTGTTTCCCGGAATATATTATATATGTGGGAACAAGGCTTATTTCAAATTGCCGGATCACTGGTATGGAAGCTGCTACTTTGGCATTGTTTTCCCGAAGATATACCATGTGAATAATGCTGCTGGAAGCAATGATGATGATACTAATAGCTTAGTGCGTAGTAAACGTGAAAGTGTAGGAGAAATCATAGGTGATATTTTTAGTGCACTGATACCTGGAATGGGGGTAGTTCTGAATACTCACAGAATTTGCAAACTATCTACAGTAGTGGATCGGTTATCTACTGACACTGCTGCTGGATTCCTGCTGGTCAATACTGAAATGGTTGCGATCAGATCAATGGTTTTGCAGAATCGCCTTGCGCTTGATACCTTATTGGCAAAAGAGGGCGGAGTCTGTAGAATGCTGAAGGCGCAACATTGTTGCCCCTACATTCCTGACAAAAGTATCGAATTAAAACAATATGTGAAGAACATAACTAATTTGGAAAAAGAGCTCAAACCATTAGAGGTTGACAGTGCCTGGACGAGACTGACTGGAGGTCTCTCCTCTATAGGTAGTTGGTTTTCTAACCTAGGTAGAAACATTCTGTGGAAAATACTGATGCCAATAATTGGAATAGGTATGATTGTGTTGATAATTTTCATCTGCTGTAAATGTCAAAAGTGCAAAAGAAAACCTGTAAACAAAAGAGGGGTGAAGAGAAACATTGATGAATTAGAATTAGAAGAATTAAGGAATGAAATCTACAAAAAGGTGAAGAATCACCACTCTCATAGAGAAGCTGAAAGAAAAATCAACAATAAGTTCGTTGAGATAGAAATGAATGATATGGAAGGATGAAAGTTGGCATCTGTTTCCTTTATAGTGATGATAGTAAACATCATCAAAGAGGGGATTGATGGAGCGAGGATTCGCACGTTAAGCGACTTGCTCTCATTCAAGAACCTCGTCTAATGTATAATCATATTAATCCTACTGTCCGTCTTGTAATTAGCATTTTCCCCAACACCCGGGTGTCCTCACGAGGTTTGCCTATGTGTCTTTTCATTTCTCACAAAGCTTGCACTAAAGAAATGGCCGCTTCGCTGAAATTCAGTCTGCGCATGCGTCGGTCATACCCATGTGATGTGACGCACTCGCATTCTGGAGGGAATCTGTGCTCATGCGCACTGTTGCGAACATGGCCGCTTGTCTCTTACCACGCTCTACGCTTGCAAACTGCTGCTTTAGCCTATCTGTCTTTTCGCACTAAACTTTAATACTATTGCTGTTATAAAGTAAGGGGTGTGTAGAATTTATCATGGTATACAGTGTGATCATTTTATGTGTGATTTTAATTTGTTCTCGCTTACTTTTCATGTATCACGTCTCTGGGGCTGGAAAAATCATAACCGGCGCCATGATGAGGCTCCTCTGAGTATTGCCATGTGACCTGGGAGAAACTCTACTGCGCAGAAGCTGAAATAAGCCCGCTGGCTCCTGAAGCCCAATGCGCCTGAGAACCCAGCACAAGACGATGTGATTCACCTTGAAACCCAGAGACTTTGTTGCTATACCTTGTACACTCGTATTTTCTATTGTCTTCCTATGGATGGGAACGTGAACCCAAGGGGCGGATAAGCAAAATTCAAATTCGTGATGGGAACGTTGAATTCTAGGAGGTGACAATGTCCGAGCCACCTCTCCTGACCAATCACAATATACGAAAACTGTCACTTGCAACATTGGTGGGTGGTCTAAGGGTCCCCAAAATTGTATAATTACCCTAGTGTAGCTTAGGAAAATTGTCCGACTTGTCCGAGTAGCAGACCTGTCACTGACCCTACGAACTCTATAGGTGATCCAATCTCACTCTGTCCTTACTTTCCACAAACTCCTAGGGGTGGAAATAGTCTTAAGTGCTGGCGAAGCACTTTGCTGGAAAATTCGAAAACCCAATCGGGGTTACTGGCGGATTACTTGCAGAAAGGGGTAACGCTGGCGTTGCTTCTGAAGCTGTGGGTGTTGGTCGTACCTTGGTGAGCCCAGTCCTGAGCCCAAATCCTGAGGGGTATCCTGTCCTGACTGCCCGTGAGCTGTACCTGCTCCCATTCTGGCATTCCTTTTCTGAGGGTCCTTGTCCCCGTCCTTCCAAACTGACCCGTGGCCAGGGTTAGTCCTCATTCCTAATTAGGTAAATATTGCCTTATGGGTTTGCGTCTTTTTCTCACTTACTCTCCTTTTCCTGAATAAAGCGCTCTTGTTTGTGATATCGCCCTATCTCTTTGAACTGCAAATTATATGCAAGTATTGATTAGAATTGTTCCACTTCTCTCCCCACCTTTAGGAGATTGTCAAAACTGTTATATTTTATTAGTGTGTTCCCGTTTTTCCTCTCCCTTAGCATGGTTGCAGTGAACTTAGTAAGAACAGCATAAGTAGCTTAGTCTAAATATACATTTTAGGTCCCTCGTGTTTAGTTTAAGCTTGGGTTCAATAGTGTGTTTCCCAATACTCATATCCCATAGTTCTCCCGTATACCCAATGGTCCTTGCTCTAATTCATAGTTATATTTTAGTTGTGATTATAATGCTTGATGTGTTATTTTGTATATTGCTTATCCTAACCTATTCACTTTGAAATCTTCAGATAAATTTTCAAACCCATCAGGTGTCTGTGGTTATTTTTACCGATTTATAATGTGGAAAATGTATGGTGATTTTATAAAGTGTATTTTCTTCTAGGACCCCTGTCGCCTCTTCCCTGCTAGCTCCTGATCTGTCTGGAGTAATGTGCCTGTGGTAAGTCAGGTACATGATCAGCAGTGGTGAGAAGTCAACCACAGATTACTCATAGTAGCGTGTATAAACTCACCCGGTTCACGCCAAACGCGAGTCGTTGGTTTTAATGTGCACGCCAGGGCCCAGTGCGTGTGAGAATCGGGAAACCCAGTGACCCGGGTGAACTGCGCGCTCTATCACCTTGAGTGGGGTAAAGAATAGTGTTTAGGTTGTTCAAGTGCTGGATCGTCTGGTTATTTTTTTTTTCTTAAGCTGCTAAATTAGATTCTGCATTTATGTGGGTGGACAGTCTCTTGTCAATGACGAATGGTGGACTACTGCCACACTGTCCATACATACCATCCTGAGACAACTCTGTTTATTTAACTCAAAGTCATCAACAAACATGCTATGCTCTTGGGAAAAATAACCTGACTTTATTCTCTATAACATTTAAACACTCATCATTAACAACACTTAAGTAAAACTCCCCCATAGTACACTCATATTTTAGGTCAAATTTATTAAAAACTTTACTTTACACACATACATTAGGTACACAAACATTTGCTGTTACTAGGTTTGTGATCTGATCCACTGTTTTTGATTTTCTCTACACGTAAGGGTGGTCTGTATGCCTCTGAAGGTATACAGACCACCCTTACATGCATGCAGAGGGTTCCCTTCTGCCTGAGGAGTGTTCACTCCTGCATACAAAGTCTCCACCCGCATGCAAGGTGGAAACGTCTGCACTAAGGGTGGAGATCTCTGCCTCTACAACAAACAGAAAATTACATGCAGGGGAAGAGGCAGCTGTCAATTATTTGGTTATTTTCAGCCATCCTTTCTACACCACAACCCATCCTCTTGCACCCTGCTGGCTCTTTCCATATTCTAACCCCAAACATGGCTGATAGATACGATGGGACAAGATTGCAGATTATTTGTGATGAGGTCCACCAAAATTAATAATAATAATATTAATAAAACCATTTCTAAAGAGCCTGGTTGCACTCAGCACAGTGTGTCCCCGCGCTATGCTTGCAGTCGACCCCCTAAATAGTTGCTAACACTCCCTAGCTCCCTAGCTCACTAAATTACTCTCAGCTTTATGGGATTCTGGAGACCCAGCTGAGTAATGCAGGGCAGGCCCAAATTTGGTGCAACATTGCAACTCGCTGAAGTGCGGTGGTGGCAACTCCCGGTGGGGGAAGATCTGCTGTAAGTGCAGGGAGGACCTACATCCCTAGGCCCGAATTAAGGAAAAGTACATTTTGGACTAGGCCTGTTCAGGAGAGTCCTGAGAGCAACTTTGCTGACCCTGCATTTTGAGAGTGGTCTCCTGCCATGAATATTAAAAATGCTTTCAAAGTTCTTCATCTTCTGTCAACATAGCAGTTGAAACACAACTTCGATATTTGGGATCTGTTACAGTTCCATTTTGTCAAACTTTGTTTATGTGATGCTGAAATTGTCTATAATTCACACAATTATCGGATATGTTTCATCAGATATGCCACACAAAAATCAACAGTGGTATGTTTACTTTTAGGCTGCTTGGTTACCTTGTACAAATACATGCTAATCTTTAATAGAAAATGTGTGGAAAATGTGTCAAAACATCTTTTTCAACTTTTAAGCATAGGATTAAGCAAAGAAAAAAAGTTTGATCACAACCATTTCTCCTACTTTGAATGTCTAATTTCAAGGAATATTTTGATTACATTTTTCTACAATATTTGAAGTTCTCAAAAATTAGTATATAAACATTGGAGTGCGACAAGTTAGTTAAAGACTCCATAATGTCAGCTCTTGCATTTTCAATCAATCAATCAATCAATCAATCAATCAATCAATCAATCAATATGGGGATTGTAAAGAGCGCTATTCAACCGTGAGGATCTCCAGGCGCTGGGGGAGGCGGGGCAAAGTGTGGAGGAGGGAGTTACCACCAGCAGAATTAGTAAGCTCACTCAGAAACAAACAAGATCTGTCAGCAAAATACACTGAGTGGAGGGCACCAGCCAGGAGAAGGCAGATCTGGGAGTTTATCCTGGCCTTGAGCAACAACAACCAGAGAGTTTTGAAGAGCGGGCCCCCAACCATCTGGGTCTGTGCCTACCACCTCCTAAACTCCAGAGGCCCCATACCATTGGGGGTCAAGCTACATCCCCTGCATAGATATTATCTCATTCTACCTATGCACACCCAGGAGAACACGAGCAGCCCAACTCTCTTCACTCAGAGGATATGTCACCGTCTGCTACTTAGGAGGTGCTGCGAACACTCGTGGAGGTAGTGCAAGTGGCAGTGGCAGAAGTGTGAGGCTGGCAGGTGGTGTTTCCATTTTACGTTGAGGCCCATCTGTTGAATCTCCTGCATGTATTGCCTGTGAAGAGTGACGTTGGCATTTGTTGCTTATTGTCTTTATCACCTTCAAGGCCAGGGTGTGTTATAAATAGGATTCCTCGTTTTATGGTTTTTATTTTTTTAACATTTCCATCTGTATTTGTTCATTTTTAATTATTGGCCTTTTTATCTGTATTTATACTTATTTATTTTGTGTTTTGTGAATAAATGAAGCAGTAACTAATATATATCTCCAAATTTATTTAACCAATAAAGGTGCTCTCATAATTTGATGCCTGTCCAAATTTGACTCATTTATCAGTTAAATACAATAAAATTATAAAGCCATATGAAAATATTTGCACAATAGCACACACATATGGTAAGATATCCAGCTATTTGAGGAAATGTAATCTGTTTTTCTAGCAACATATGCTCTTAAACTGAATGACTATTGGCTGGGAATGACAGAACCACCAGCAGGTGAAAACAAAAGAAAGACCCCATTGCAGATGCTACTTTTGTCTGTGTTACACGAGGTACACTGCTGATGGCTCCACTGGTTACAATGCAATGGCCTACAGCTTTGCTTCTTGGCAATTAACTGTGCACTTGAAGACACCCCCAGCCTTTGCTAAACTAGCAAAGCCTTTGACAATAACATAAACATTGCATTGGAACTCTCTTGCCTTGGGCAAGATGGCCGCCGAGACGCCGTAGGGGATGGTCGCATCCTTACTCTGCTCCTGATGACATATTGATGGAAAATGAAGTGCACGCCCTGGCCTCAACCTTTTGGGTCTAACAAACAATAACCTTCTTATTACACTAATGCCCTGGTGAACCAAACTTTAAACTGGACCGGCTGGCATTGGGGAGGAGTGCTACCTAGTAATCAGCAGTAAATCATCGACATACTCTCAGCACCTGTGGATTGAAATGCTTGGAGTATTATCGGGCTGGCCCACGCTGTTAAAAGGCTTCCCTCAAGTTGAGGATCGAAGTAAAGGAAAAACTCTGCTGGAATTTTTCGCTGCTTTAATCGTGAGGTCCTATCAGACAGGACGCACATACTATTCAAGAATAATGGCGCCTAAGCTCTACTGATCGACTAAGAAACATCATGACCCGGCTGCCTCCGAGGAAGAAGAAGTATCCGTAGATGGCCCTGGAGCTCTAACCTGCAATCTTAGAGCCAAATCAAGGACAAAAGCACAGCTGAGGCGAGAAGCGGCAAAAGAGGCCAAGACGCGGAAGCTACGGGAAAAAGATACGGAAAAAGTGAAAAGTGCTCGGTCGACCCGATCGGTCAAAAAGAACACTGAGGCACAGTCTGCTGCCGGCGGAACGGTGGGAAGAGAATCAGCCTATCGTCAAACTACTATAGTGGAGTCTTTCTTACCTGTGGCAGGAGTTGCAATGAGCGCCCAGCCGGTAACGCGACGGACCTTCATCGTTCCTACGTTAGCAGCGCTATGTGGAGAGAAGCTGAATCCCACACATATGGAGAGTGCTGGGGCTGCTGATACCGCTGGAGCTGGAGCCACGGGAGCCCCCGGGAGCACAGGCAGCATGTTGGAGCTTCCCAGCCAGAATGAAGTTACAGATCCCGTGGGAACAACCGCCTCTTCAACAGTTACAGCAGGGGGCGGGACCGAATGCTTAAAGGGCCAGGAGTCGCATGAAGGCTCAGTCGAAGATAAAAATAAGACGAAAGATTTATCTTCAGAACCAGTCAGGGGGTCTGATCCTGATGCTGAGATTAATGTGATAAATGTCCATCTTGGAAATAATGAGAAGACTAATGAGAATGTAGATGAACATTCAATTATAGAGATACCGGACAAGGAGATTGCAACTACTTCAGTACAGCAGGAGCAGGAGGTAATCAGCTATGCTTTGGAAAATAGAAACGAAATGAATATAAATACTACGCAAGGAATTCCTGAATCATTTTGGCATCACCTGATGAGGAGATCTTTTTCACTGGAAACGACGAGGTGGATGACGAAGAAGACGAGGTCAATGGAAGTGAATACAGTAGCTCTGCTCCCTCAGATACGGATTCGGAACTGGGCACCTCAGATTCTGTAGCAGGCTTAGGTTCAGAAACCAATTTATCCAAATCTGACAATGTCTCAGTCACCTCTGATAGCGATACAGAATCTATTGAGCAAGAGACAGCACAAAAGGTGATAAAAACAAAAGCAAACAAGCATTTGCAATGCAATAGGTCTCGCATTAGGAAAGTTTGAGCTATTGGTATTGTAAATGGCAAAGTTTTTATTTATGTTTCTTTTTTTTAAAATAGCTAAATTAATAGCTTCGTCATTTACAATGCCAATAGTTATAACTTTCGCAAATGTGATACCTATAGCATTTGTAATGCAATATGTTTTGTATTTACAAACCGCGAGAGGACAAAAAAAAGCTCCGGACCACTGCCTCCTCCCAGGCCTTCAAAAGGGACCTCAAAGTTCTCCTCCTCCAGAGACACCTCCAAAAGTAATTCACGTCCTCGCGCTATTTGTGAGTAAGACTTCCTTTACTACCTCATGTATTGTGGTTGCTCACAATTTTTCTCTTCTGCACTTTTGACTACCTCATGTATTTTGGTTGCTCACAATTTTTACTCAAGTATTTTGAAATGTCTACTAATGGCCCAGAAATAGATTAAACCGGAAGGAAGAGCGGGAGATTCATGGTGGACTGGGTTCACACCTTTGAGGCAACACTTGCAAAATAAACCACTTCAGGCAGCCTCTGAAAGAAAGCTGAGGTTGAGGCTCTTTGGTGAGGCTTTTATCTCACACAAAGGACTTACTGAAAGCGCCACCTGCATCTTCAAGAAGCGGCAGGCACATAGAAGCCTAGGGAAAGCAGCACTACAGACTTCTTCCGCCAAAGACCCCCAGAACAGTTCCTCCCAACCGACCTTCCACCGTCTTCCAAGATAGTGCCTGCTACGGAACAATTCCCTAGTGCCGCAAAGTGGCTGTTTTAAGCTAAAAAGACAACCTCTGAATAAAACTCTATTGACGTTACCACAATCCCAGACCACTTCCCTCGCGTTAGCTGCGTTTTATCAGGCAGTCCCACGTCACAGAGCGAGATTAGAAACAGGGCTCTCGATAAAAAGCTCGGTTGGTTACTATCACGATTACTCATATTCTTGCAAATTAGACAAGTTATATTTGTATTTCTTAACTGCTGTATTTGGAAAGCGCTCCAGTTGTTTCCCTGAACTGCAGTAGTTTACTTCCCACCAAACCACGGCGAACAATTTACATCAAGAGAAAAAAAAATACTGCGTGTAAACACTGTGCATGAAAAAAAAAACACGTTAGCGTGCGTGACCAGAGAGGAAGGGGCAGACGCCTAGCAGATTGCATAATCTTCCCAAATAACACGAAGATAATAGAATATAGAATGCATAAATACATAAATAAATAAATACCGCCTTCGGGTAAAGTCCGCGCTATATAAAAATGCATAAATAACTAAATAAATAAATACCGCAAATCACCGCCGTCACTCTGCCGGCCTGCGACCAGGAAGTCAGGCAGGCCGGCGCGACAACAGGAAACAGGAAGTAGGAGGGCGGGAGCCTACCCCGCCTCCCACGGAAGAGCCGCGATTGGACGGAGCCGTGTTTGGAGCACCGGAGCAGGCAGAAGCCTACCCTGCGCCCCGGTGCCGAAGGAGGGAAGAAGAGTCCTGCTGCCGGGCCCTGCAGCTGAGGAGAGCCGCCGCACGAAGGAAGCCGGTGAGTGGGTTGGGTTGGGGGGGGGGAAGCATGTGCGCGCGCGAGTGCGAAGGGGGGGAAGCATGTGCGCGCGCGTGCGGCCGGGCGGGCTTTGTTGTGCGTGCGTGTGTGTGACTGTGGGGGAGGGAGGGGGGTGTGTGTGAGCGAGTGTCTGTGTGCCTGCGTGTGCATGCGCTCGCCTGTGTGTGCGTGCGTGCATGCAGAGGGGTGGGGGCTGCCTGTGTGTGTGTGTGTGAGCAAGGGATTTGATTTGCGCATGCGCAGCTACCAGACGCTCGCTCCCGAGGTGAAATCTGACCTCGTCAAAGCGCGCGTCTGGTAGCTGCCTACATTCCTAAATACGGGCCACAATAGGTCTGAAGCAGACACCTCAATGCTCACGCATTGAGGGTTAGGTCTGCTCGACCTAAAAACGCTTCTAAAGAGATGACGAAGACTGTGACAGACAATAACCCTATGTATAAGGGTAAGGTAATAACGACAATCCAAGACGTAAGAATCAATCTAGAGTGCCTCGTAGAAGTTATGTGAAAACAGTCGTAAAAAAGCTTGTCTGGGACAATACAGTAGAGAGTGGAGTAACTCAGCCTGGGGAACTTGTGACTACAGAAACAGGTACCCAGTAGGTTAGTTCTCAGGGAGCCGAGGGGAGCTCTGAAAGAGGTGCCTCAAATTTCGAAGTTCTATTCTCCACCTTAAAACAAATTCAAAGCGAGGCTCCTGCTGAGAGCCAGAGAGCAAGTAGAAGGGCCAGAATGCAAATAAAAAAATACAATCCTCCCTCCATAAGGTGAACAAAATGTATGAAGAAATGGTTGGGAGAGTATCTGAGATAGAGGTTAGAACGGGGAAACTGGAAGATGATTTTGTTAAAATGAAAGATGTTAGTAAGGATCATGATAAGACAACAGCGGACATGCTTTGGAAGCTAGAGGACTTTGAAAATAGACAAAGGCGGAACAATGTCAGATTAATTGGAATCCAAGAGGGAAAAGAGGGAGGGGACGTGCGTGGGTTTGTCATTGATTTGCTGAAAGGTGCATTCCCCGAGTTGACTTAATGGGACTGGGAACATGAGGTACAAAGAGCGCACAGATTTCCGATGACACGAAAAGAATCACAGGGCAAGCCCCGCGCAATATTGCTATATGTCGGGAATTTCCTTTTGCGCGAAGAGATAATCAATAATGCAAAACCACAGTCTAAACGCTCCTATAAGGAAACTGAATTTTTTGCTCGCCCTGATTTCTGCCATACCACCGTGGAAAGAAGGTGGCGGATGAGGCAACTTATTACCCCGTTCCAAAATATAGGGTGTGAGGCCTAGCTAATGTTCCCCGTGCGCCTAAAAGTTGGTCTAGATGGCAACTATAGAGTCTTCTACTCTGAAATTATGGCGCAAGAATATCTCAGCTTCTTGAGAGAGAATAAAGGTCATCAAAAGTCTCATCATAAGGTCCCTGAGGTCCAAGATTCGCAAACTGGGACGGTCAGAAACATACCCCGTAAAAAGTAAAAAGTAAAAAGGAGAGGACAGGGGTAAAAACGTTATGGAAAATGCAGTTTATCAGTAAGAGTTAAATTTTTCAGGAAATCTAAGTGAAGACTGTATATTCACATGTGCATGTTATTTTTCCTCTTTCTATTTACTTTGAAGATTCTGGGTACGCTCAAATCGCTCAAAACTGCTGATATGTTGTTATATTGTTGCTTAAACAGGTAGTACTAGATAAAACTTGGTAGATAGAGATTAGGATTAATTTCTTCTCTTTGTTGGTGAGCACGTCGAAAGATATATATGATTAAGGAAAATCAGGGGGGAGGGGGTGAGACATCCCGGTGGCACGCGTCGGTCAGACATAGGTCTTATGGACCTATTTGCCCGTAGGGGGGGAGGGTTCCCGAGGGAGGGCCTTCTGGGGGGGGGGAGGGAGAGCACAAGGGCAGGGCACAATGGTACTGAAATACACTGGGATCACGAAGGGCACATTCTGAAACAGGTGCATGAGCAGTATGGCTGTAAGGAAGGGAGTATGGAAACTAAAAACTACGTTTTGTATGTAGCAGATGTAATAGAGATCAAATTCGTTAAAGTAAGAAATACAAGTGAACAGGTAGTCAGCGGTCCCGGAAAACCTAGATATGACTCTTAGATTCGTAACATGGAATGTGTGCAGCCTAAATGATGCCCAAAAGAGACAAAAGATAGGTATTCGATTACGCCAGATGAATGTAGACTTTATATTCTTGCAAGAGACACACATAATGAGTACGCAGGAGTATTGCCTCAATCAGCTGGGTTTTCATCTAATAGCAAGATCCAAACAAGGTGCAAAAAATAGAGGGGTCGCTATCCTGTCAAGGAGTAAAAATTTGACAGTAGGGAAAAAACTAGAGGATAAATGGGGAAGATGGGCCATGGCGGAGATTGTGATAGAAGGCGTATGGACAACGTTGGTGGCAGTTTATGGATCTACGCAGGATGACCCGGAGGTACTATAGTTTCTAGATTCTGAGTTAGCCGCCTGGCCCCTGCAGGTCATCATAGGAGGAGACTTGAACATTAATGGGGCAGAAGGATTGGGAACAGGACAGATTAGGTGTTATAAAGGTCGGAAGAAAAGAGTACACAAGCCCCTTGTGGATCTTCTGGTCAATAATAACTTGAAAGATGTCTGGGGTACAATCAGATTAGAGCAAAAAGGATATACATATTATTCTGCGCCACATCAAGTTTGTGTTAGATTGGATTATTTTATGATTTCTAACAATTTAATGACAAGGGTCAAGATCGATAGGCTCCCAAGAATTCTCAGCGATCACAACCCAGTAGTTTTGACGATGAAATCAGAAGGAGGAATAAGAACTAATCGGGTATGGACATTCGAAAGAAGGCTTCTTTTAGAGGATGATTACATATCACATATGTCAAAATGGATCACTGAGTTTTTTGAAAACAATAGAGGAAGTGCCTCGGTGGGAGTCATATGGGTTGCTTTTAAGGCGGGTGTTCGTGGTGAAACATGTAGCTATAGTATTCATAAACGTAAAATAGAAAGGCTCCGTCAAAGGGAGTTAGAGAGAGCTGTGTCAGAGGTAGAAGAACAACTTAATAACTTTGTTATCAGAGGGGAACCAGCTGAACAATATATTTTAGATCTAATAAAAGTAAAAAGTGAAGCTGAAGATGAACTGGCGAAAAAAGCGGCAGTATACTACACAATCAGAAGGGAGAAGTGTTATGAATATAATGAAAAAGTTGGGCATGTTCTCGCCATGCGCACCAGACAGATAGCGGCAGAAGGGACTGTTAGGGAAATTAGGGATGAAAATGGTAATCTGCAAACAGATTTGGAAGAAATTAGGGAAGTATTCAGGAAATTCTATCAGACCCTATACGATAATCAACATCCTTGTGGTAACGAAGAGATTAGGGAATATCTTGAGAATATCCCAACGGAGAGGGTTTTGGACGAAGACGCAGATAGATTAGAAAGCCAGTTAGATGTTGATGAGATCAAAGAAGCCATGTGTAATCTTCCTTCAGGAAAGGCTGCTGGTCCGGACCAGATACCCTTAGAATTTTATAAAACTTTCTGGGGAATGCTGGCTCAAGAGTTAACTAAAACGATCCAAGCTGCTCAGTTGGGTGAGTCTATTCCAAAGTCTTGGGGGGGCGCAGATATTGTGTTAATTTTAAAAAAAGGAAAGCCACCTACTGAGCCTGGGTCATATCGTCCCATCACATTAATGAATAATGACACCAAAATATATTCAAAAGCCCTGGCAATGAGATTTGCTGGGGCGATAAGTGCCTTAGTCAGCTGTAGTCAACACGGTTTCATCCCCGTTAGAGGAACAACCCACCACACCAGGAAAGTTATAACACTGTTCGATGCCGCCGAGGTCACAGGAGATCCGATGGCAGTAATGTTGCTGGATGCTGAAAAAGCATTCGATCGGGTCTCCTGGGACTACTTTAGTAAGAGCTGGATTCAGAGGTGGTTTTATAAAAGCTTTACAGACCCTGTACAAAGAACCGGTCGCGGCCCTAAGAGTCAATGGGGGCGTTACGGGTCAATTTTTGATCAAAAGAGGAACACGGCAGGGGTGCCCATGCTCCCCTTTATTGTTTGCTATGTATATGGACCCATTGATCCGTAAGTTAGACCTATGCCCACAGATAACTCCGTTACCAACATTGTTGGGACCCTGTAAGATACTGGCCTACGCTGATGATGTGGCAGTGATAACACCAAACCCCACGGAGGCAACTGAATTTATAGAAGAAGAGGCCCGTAGATTTGGACAGGTATCGGGGTACGCCCTAAATGCTTCAAAGACCCAGATTATTAAAAACTCAGCGACCATGTGTGACGATAACCCAGTGGTCCAGGCAGGGACTTATTTAGGAATAAATATCTCAGCTGATATAAATAACTTGGTGGAAAATAATATTGCTCCAATAATGAATAAAAGAAAGAAAGACCTGGATCGGTACGAAAATTTACACCTATCGCTAGTAGGTCGAGTCAACATCATCAAAATGATGGTGTTGCCAACATTTTTGTATATTTTTAGGGCAGTACCACTTTTATTTGATAACAAATGGTTCAAAATATGTGAGCAAATGGTTAACCGGTTTATATGGGCTAGTGGAAAGACACGCAGGGCATTGAGATACATGTCACTCCCGCGGGAGCGTGGGGGTTGGTCTCTACCAGATCTAAAATTGTACTATTGGGCTGCTGCATTCCAAAATATGTTGGGATTGGTTGGGGGGGCTGAGGTGGACGGATGGGATAACATTGGTTCACTTGCTATTTATGGTTTGGTTTTGGGTAAAAATGCGGAAAATATTTTTTTGAGATTTACTGAGGAAAGTTATTACAAAAGAACACGGTTTAAGACTATAACGGCTGCATATAACATATGGAAGGGAATATCGAAAAAGATAGGAATTGGGAAATACAATGCTTACACCAGGTTTAAAAATAACCCTTCCCTGCCTAGTATGGTTTTTACAGGAGTTGTATTCCAAGACTGGGAGAGGCGGGGGATAAGAAAGATTGGAGATATTCAGGGACCCCATGGTATATTACAATTTGCAGAATTACAGAATAGATATACTTTAGATACAAAGCATTTTTTTAAATATCTCCAAATAAGAAGTTGTATAATAAATAGAAATGGGGGGCCTTTGGGTTTTGATAGAAATGTATTGATGGACCTTATAGAAGCAGGCTCCGACTGTACCATAAAGAGACTCTATCTGGAGATGACAACACTAAAGAAAGATGATATGGAGAAATGGATTAATAAGTTGTCTGAAGATTTGGATATAACCAGTGATATCTTTTCAGAGTCACTAGAGATGGGAAGAAAATTGTTGTGCTCATCATCTCTACAGGCTCAACATTACAAGACCTTATATCATCTGTATTATACACCTGGGAAAATTGCTCAATGGGGGGGTCTATCGGGAACTACCTGTTTTAGGTGTGGTAGCGCGGAGGCGGATTTAATACATATCTTCTCACTCTGCCCACAATTAGATAGTGTAAAACAGGACATTGGGAACTTTTTGCAGAATGTATTATCAACTACAATAGAATTAAATCCAGCTGTAATGTTACTAGGAGTTAATCCTGAGGGCCATGTGAATAATGAAAACTTTGTAGTTGTTGTGATGGCTATTTTCAGACTGCTAGTGGCCTCTGCATGGCTTGATCTTAATCCTCCCACATATCATCAATGGTTGGGCAAGGTATTATCAATACAAAAATTAGAATCTGCTATATATGCTAGGAAGGGGAAAAAAGGTAAGAAACTTGGTTTGCAAATATGGGAGCCCCTCATTCGGTGGAAACAAGGTTCTGATCATTGATTATTGATTACTGGGGGGGGGGGAAATTGAGAATGTGGTGTATAGAATTCCGTGTATCTATTGTTTATATGGTTTATCTCGGAACAATTATGTATGATTTGGTATTGTATATTTTTATATTCCTATTGTATATATGAATGTGTGCTGTACTACCTTGAATTCTATTGTGCCCTGCTCACGTTTTAAGGGGGAAAAAAAGGGGGGAAAATTCTTCAATAAAAATATGTAAAAAAAAAAAAAAAAGGAACTCTCTTGCCTCTTTCCAAAGACATTGCACCAGAAGGCAAATGTTCTTTTCTCTTTGCTGTCTTGGTGACACATTTCCTGCAATAGCTATCATGAAATGCAGTTGCATTCCCTTGAAACCAGAACATTCGTTTTTTATCTTCTTTTGCAACACCAAGAGTGCACACAAGAGTGAGTCACACTCACAGAGACAGAAATCACAGACCTCTCTTTCTCGAAGCGCCTGAATTCAAAGATGATCTGATCTTTAAAAATGTGCTTATTGAATTTTTTGCAACATGCCGATAACAGTGCATTGAGGCCGCAGGAGGAAGCAGTGAATCAGACACGCGTAGCAAGCCCACTCTTCGATGTCGTGTATGTAGAGACAAAGCTCATTTGTGAATGGAGCAAGACAGTGCATTTGTAGGTGTCCTAGGAGATAGGAATCCACATATGCTCAAACAAATAAACTATTCATCACTAATACAACTAAGCGTGATAGAATGTAACAATTCCCAGTGTCTCACATGCAGCTACTTAGAATTCGAACCATTATTAGCACTAGAATGGGCATTCCAGAGGTGAGTACCAACTATAAATGGGTTCAAGGGTGTAGGCAGTTCTATCCACCATGGGTATCCGGAGATTGGAAAAGTGGTAGCCAGTATTACCAAAATGGGCCGTTACACTGCATTACAATGTCCTGGTCTCAGCATAGCTAGCCACCACTTCCATCCATTGCTTTCCCAGAGAGTCCTACTAATGACTCAGTATGCTTCCAATCGCAGGCCAGTGTCCGATTATCCACATCCACCTTCCAGTTGCTGTGTGGCAGACCGCCAGGAGACTTCCAATGTAACGCAATGTCCCTCCTAGCTATACCAAGGATCAAATCCAAGAACCTGTGCCAGCCTTCCTCTATGCTTGCTGGTCATACAGGCCGAGCAAGCAAATTTCCGCTTCATGGCGTATCTGCCTGTTCAGGGTTCTCCTCAGTTCTGAATTAACCCGAGCCAAATCTTATAATATTAACAATTCCTAGGCATCGAGGAACCTGGTGAAAATCAAGTCTTACACATAAAAAATGATGAACAGAAGCTCAGTGCACTACCAAAAGACAATTAAGAACAAGTCATTTTATTCATACATATTAATTTGTTTAAAACAGGTACAGCAGCACCAGTCAGTCAAAGCACGCTTTATTCGATTTAAAAAAAAACCCATAAAAAGCACATACAAAACATATACATTAAAATCACAGTTCATATTTTGTACATAAACAGAGCAAGCCAATATTTAACTGTACTACATCGTGACTAGCACAAAGAATTACGATTTGTGTAAAACATACCTTATTTACAATAAAATGTTCAGTGGTACACGTTTATTCCTAGTTCGAAAGGCTTTTGCTAGGAAGCTGGCAACACTAAAAGTAATGTAAATATTGCCCAACATCTGGAGGTAGATTAATGCAGGTCTAACTTGAATAAAGCCCGCCTCCCTCAACACAGGTAACAGATGTTTTTTCCTAGCGGCAGTATAAAACCCACAAAACATCGTAAAATGCATGGTATCTTGCTTTGAAAAATTATCGCACTCACAAGGGGGGGCATCTTCTGAGTTGTCCCAAGATGGGTAACAACCTAAGGAGAATTGAATCAAGTTAAACCTGAATCTCGCTAATAGGAGTCTATGAAGGGGTCTTGTAACAAATTTCAGGTATGGTTCCAGGGTGGGAGTAGTGATTAACATAGAGTGTACTCTTACAGATGGTTTCATTATTTCCTTCTCCTCTCTATTGAGGCGGACTCTCTCTATAAAATGGTCCTTGCTCCACTGTACGTCCTCTCTCCTAATATTAAAAGGAGATAAAAAAAGTTCTGGTCTACCTAGAGCTAAAAATGTGTTTTTTAGATACTTCAGCCAAGGTATTTTCATGGCATGGTCCAGAGAAGTGACATCCTCCAGAATAAGATGGTTCAAGGTTAATTCTGGATTTAGCCATGTCTTTGCCCAGAATAAGAGGGGTGCCAGGTTCAACTTATCTGCAATGTAGGGCAAACCCACTTCCTCGTGGATGGAAAAGGTAGGGGTCGATTTTGGGACTGAGAGCAATTGTCTAATTAACCTATTTTCTACCCTTTGGATTTTGTCTTGGGTAGCATAGCCCCACAAGGCGGCCCCATAGGTGGCGATAGGAATACACTTGGTATTGTAAACCTTCAAAAGTGCTTCCATCGGCCTGGCCCCCAACCTTTTTGTGAAACCCAACAGAGCAGATGTCAAACGAGCCAAGGATAAACTCTTCACCTTTATCTGGGGGGCCCAAGACCCCCTTTCATCGAAAAGGACCCCTAGGTAAGGGAAGACCGGAACCCTGGAAACTACCTCACCCTTACATGTGAAGGTTTTGGATCTAAACTTTCCTCTCTGCTTACCCACTATCATAGAATGAGATTTTTTCGCGTTTACTTTTAGGTCAAGGTTTTCCATGAAGGAACCAAAATGATCCAATAGTGTCTGTAGACCGATGCCTGTGCGGGCAATCAGTACAGTGTCGTCCGCGTATAGGAGGGCCGGAACCTGCTGTCCTCCCACACGCGGAGCGTCTACCCCCCCCCTCCTCTAGATGTTTTTCCAACCTGTTTATATAAATGGTAAAAAGGAGGGGGGCCAGAATACACCCTTGGCGGACCCCTTTCTCTGACCTAAAAGTGTCCGTACACCTCCCCTCATTTGTAACCCTTACCTTGACAAATAGCTCCTGGTGTAAAGAGGCCATGAAAGTGACCAGGGAAGGATCTATCCCCATCTCAAGAAGGATTGACCACAGTTTGGACCTGTTTACCAAATCGAAGGCCGAGGAGAGGTCCATAAAGGCCAAATAAAGAGACCCCTCCCCGGTCACCGCATATTTGGCGATTAACAGGTGCAAGTTCAAACATTGGTCCAGGGTGCCGCGTTTCTCTCTGAACCCATATTGTATGTTTGAAAGCCCCCCACAAACCTCCAAATTTCCACTAAGTTTAGCCAATAAGACTCTGCCTAGGATTTTGATGGCCGAATCAAGGAGGGAAATGGGTCTGTAACACCCCGGGTCCTCACTTTGTCCCTTTTTAAAAATTGGCACTATAATGGAGGTTGCCCAGGTATTGGGGAACAACTTATCATTTGCTGCCCTGAAGACTTTAGTTAGTACCTGGGACCAAGTTTTCGGGGAATGTCTATAAAGGTCCGCAGGTACGCCATCGGCCCCCGGGGCCTTGTTTTTTGAGGTCTCCAGAATGGCCTTCAGCACCTCCTCCTCTGAAAAAACTACCGAGGGGCAGACCCGAGCTATCGTTTGGCCGCACGGGGCTGTACTATTCTTGTCACCGTAGACGTCTTTGAAATGGAGAACCCACTTCTCGTCCGGAATGACGCAGTCAGTGGCTGCATTTTGTTCTCCAGCAAAAAAAGGGTGATTTATGATCTCCCAAAATTTCTTGCTGTCACGCAAGACATCGACAGAGAGAAGTCTATCCCATGCTTCACTTTTAATTTCATCTTTTCTCCCCTTTAAGGTCCGTTTGTATTCCCTCCTCAAATTGGCAATAAGCGTCTTATCCCTCGGTATTGCTTTTAACGCGTGTATCAGACGGGTATGTATTAGTGAGCAATCAGCGTCAAACCACTTTGATGTTCTAGGCAGTCTCTTAGTGGACATGACTGTCAGGTCCTTCGATATTTGGACACATATAGATTCAAAAGCCTGATCAATTGTACAATTGGAGGCCTCTTGATTTAAGCATGTCTCTATGTCTCCCTTAATTTTAGGCAATAAAGTTGCCATAAAATCGTCTGGGATCACCTTGCCCCACTTGAGCCGCCTACCCTGATCAGTGGGCACAAGTACCGCCTGCACATGTGGGCGGCCCAAGCCCTCGCGTTTAAGGTCTCCCCAACACATCACCAATAACACAGGGTTGTAATCGCTATAGGATGACGGAATTGTCCTATAGGTTTTTACATTTGTATTTAGCCCAGGGGTGGTGAATATATAATCAATTATGGACCCTTGCAGCGTTCCTTTATAGGTGTGGACTCTATCCCTCCCACCTATATTAAGAGATTCATAAAGGTTAAAACTGGCCAATAGAACTTCCAGCGCTTCACCTGATTTTGTATGTTCAAAGTGGGGAGTAGACACCCCTGAAGGTCCCGCGTGTTCGCCTATATGACAGGGAAAATTACATAAATGGGAGTTAAAATCGCCCAACACAATGAGCTCAAATGCAGTGTGCTTATTAAGACTGAAATTATATAAAAATGTCTCTAGGGGTGCAATGTGATCAGTGTCCATTGCCCTCTCCCAGGAATTATAAAAATTAATTAATAAGATGGAACAAATCGGTGAAGCAGTCCATTCCACAATCAAAAGATTAGGGGAGCCTGACTCTAGTTGCTTAAAAGACCCCGCAAGAAGTAGGGAGAAGAGGAAAATTAAACCCCCCTTAGCTCTCCCCGCTGGGCTGGGTGTCGCTGGTACGAAAAAGCTAGTAAAACCATCTAGCCAAAAATTTACTGAGGTTTCCCAGGATTCTTGAATAGCTATCACGTCAAAGGAAGCGATAAAGTTGATCCATAACGGATCTTCCCTTTTAGCTCTCAGGCCTGCTATATTCCAGCTAAGGAGTTTGCATAAAGCTTTATCCTCCTCCTGCGAGGTCCCAGTTATGGAGGCGGAAGATGTAATAGAGGGAGTACTTGAGACTCGCCTTAAGTCAGACCTATTAACGGAGGACCCCAACCGTCATTCACAGTCATCCAGACCGGAGAATGCTTCAAATCTGTTAGATGTCTCAAAAGGAGTAAAGGGCAACAAATGATCCATTCCCTTAACTCCTTGCGAGTTGTCCAAGCCTCTATAATTATTCCCGTTCTAACTGTGTGGTACGATATTCCACCCAAATACATTTTTTGACATTGTGGGATTGGGGACCTGCCACATATATTGGTTGTTAAATATTCCGGGGGGGTTATTCAAAAGGCCAGGAGGTACCCCAAAGGACGTTATGGGAGACACCTGGGATCTAGGGTAGAAGTAGGTTAGATCACAAGGAACAATGGATGAACCAGAGATCCTTGGCATCCAGTTTAGGATGTGTGTGACCGCACCTGGGTCTCTGAAGTTTATGATTATTAAATCACCCTCTATATCTTTCACTCTGCTCCCCAGCCAGGGGAGTCGCCTCACGTGGACAATCTCTCCATTGATGTTACATGGGAGCGGTCTATGCTGGCTGAGCCAGTGCATAGTTTTATTTTTTAGTTGACTGAAGCCTTCCCTCTTATTGTCTACTAAGGTAGGGACACCCGTAAGTACAACCACATAGGGGACCGCGTCAGGTGGTAGTTCGACTTGGCGGCCCCTCTGATTTCCTACTCTGGCTGGATGTGCCCTCCCCCCTACCCCCTGCTTATTTCCAGCGACCGCTAAACTAACCCCCTTTGGGATTTCCTTACAAGTAAATGGGGTAGGTTGATGAGCTGCCTTAGGTGGATTCACCCCTTGGTGATTGCAGCTCCCAAGGTTGCTAGGTGGATTTGAAACCTTTTGTATAGGAGTGGTAGAGGTTGGAACTGCGCCTGCAGGGTGTAAGGGTGGCTTTGCTGGTACTTTCGAAGGACCTGCTTTGTTGGTAATAGCCGCTTCTATGTCCCCCAGTCGTTGCTCCAGCCTCTTCAGCCTCTCTAATATGGGAGATGTAAATGCCCTGAGTAAATGTTCAATGCTGTCGAGGAAGAGAGTAGATAATTGTTCATTAGGTGTACAATTACTGGTAGATGTTAAGGTAGGTCTGGCTACAGTCAGTATAGGGGTGTTTAAGGGGGATATCGTTTCATGTGGTGCTTCCTGAGCCGAATCGGGAGGTAATGTGGCATTTTTAGTGGGTGCAGGAGTAACAGTGACCTTTCTACCCTTTCCAAAGTCAGTATGACTTATTTTGACTCTTTGCTGAACACCTCCCTTCCTCTGTCTCTTATTTGGTGGTGGTCCAACAACTTTAACAGCTTCCCGCTTCCCAACTTTCTTTTTCCCCAAAGCTACTCGTGGGTTATCGGGTATTGTTTCTATTAAAGTGCTAATGTCACTAATGACCACAGTATTGTTTTCTTCCGCGCTGTTAATAGCAGTCGATGCAGGGGGCGTATCTTGCAGAAGCGTGGGAATCCCCAGCGTGGATAGCGGGTCCTCGTTTCCTTGTGTCAGGCCTACGCCCGCTGGATTAATCTGGGGCAGTACAACCACAGGGGATCTGTTTTTAATAGATTCAATAGAGCGGCGGCGCTCCGCCCTTCTTTCCACCAGTTCACAGTCCCTATCCGTGTCGAGAGCAGGTTTTCTAAAATAATTATCCAGAGTGCCTTTGCTGTTTCCCCCAATGTCAGGCGGCAGATTTTTTTCGTGAATAGCAGCCATAGGGACTAAAAGAATCAGTGTTGGAGGGAGTATATAGCAGAGCTGGTTTTAAATTAATTACTTTGATTTTCCCCAAAAATAAAAACTTCAGTAATAAAAATACAACCCCGAATAAGTAGCCCTCCGACCTTGTACCCAAAATATGGATATTATTAGGAGCCAGGAGGGCGGACCTATGAGTTAACACTGGGTGTAAAGAAGTCTACGGAGTAAGACAGTATATAAACAATCCCATAAAATAGGTACAGTATAGGCACGTAACAAGGGAGGTCAAAGTCAAGAACGGAACAGTCTTACTTGTTGAAAAAAAGGATGAAAGGGGGGGACAGTAGATGTTAGAGGACTGGCCCAGCTCAGCCTCCTTCGGCCCCCGAACGGCCACAAAACGGCCCCGCCCTTGTCCCGGGCTTCTACCGGGACGCTCCCGCGCGCTCCCGCGCAGCGGGTAAGGTGTCCTATTAAGTAAGAGAATGTGATGGGTGGGGCGAGCAGGGAGAGCAGCCCAGGTGTTTCCTATTGGGCTAGCCGGGACTCTTTGGACATGGAGTCCCTAAGCACAACGCTCGCAGCCCTGTTCCACTAACCAACCGCCCCACAGCAGTCTTGCAAAGTCGCAGCCCCTCCTCTGTCCAAGACTCCACCGAGGCAGCAGACGAAGCGGGACCCGCGAAGCGGGTCCGGCAAGAGGTAGCGTTTTCCAAGGGTGACACACGGGCAGCAACAAGAAGCAATCCCAGCAGGTAGGCAACAGAAGAGTCCCAGAGAGGATTAGGTGCAGATACCTTTTAAACGCCGTGGGTGGGGGGCGGGGCGAGCAGGGAGAGCGGCCCAGGTGTTTCCTATCAGGCTAGCCGGGACTCCTGGGACATGGAGTCCCTAAGCACAACGCTCGCAGCCCTGCTCCACTAACCAGCCGCCCCACAGCAGTCTTGCAAAGTCACAGCCCCACCTCTGTCCAAGACTCCACAGAGGCAGCAGACGAAGCGCGGGTCCGGCAAGAGGTAGCGTTTTCCAAGGGTGACACACGGGCAGCAACAAGAAGCAATCCCAGCAGGTAGGCAACAGAAGAGTCCCAGAGAGGATTAGGTGCAGATACCTTTTAAACGCCGTGGGTGGGGGGCGGGGCGAGCAGGGAGAGCGGCCCAGGTGTTTCCTATCAGGCTAGCCGGGACTCCTGGGACATGGAGTCCCTAAGCACAACGCTCGCAGCCCTGCTCCACTAACCAGCCGCCCCACAGCAGTCTTGCAAAGTCACAGCCCCACCTCTGTCCAAGACTCCACCGAGGCAGCAGACGAAGCGGGACCCGCAAAGCGGGTCCGGCAAGAGGTAGCGTTTTCCAAGGGTGACACACGGGCAGCAACAAGAAGCAATCCCAGCAGGTAGGCAACAGAAGAGTCCCAGAGAGGATTAGGTGCAGATACCTTTTAAACGCCGTGGGTGGGGGGCGGGGCGTGCAGGGAGAGCGGCCCAGGTGTTTCCTATCGGGCTAACCGGGACTCCTGGGACATGGGGTCCCTAAGCACAACGCTCGCAGCCCTGCTCCACTAACCAACCGCCCCACAGCAGTCTTGCAAAGTCACAGCCCCTCCTCTGTCCAAGACTCCACCGAGGCAGCAGACGAAGCGGGACCCGCGAAGCGGGTCCGGCAAGAGGTAGCGTTTTCCAACCGACCGCCCCACAGCAGTCTTGCAAAGTCACAGCCCCTCCTCTGTCCAAGACTCCACCGAGGCAGCAGACGAAGCGGGACCCGCAAAGCGGGTCCGGCAAGAGGTAGCGTTTTTCAAGGATGACACACGGGCAGCAACAAGAAGCAATCCTAGCAGGTAGGCAACAGAAGAGTCCCCAGCACCAGTCACAATAACATGACAATAACATAACAGTCAACGTAATCATACATATATTCCAAATCAATACAAAATACATAACAAACATGTAAATATGTATAATATGCAAAATAGATCAAAGGTGGCTAGATCTAAGTAGATAAAGATGTTTGTCTCTACGCACGTTTCGGTGTGACATATGCCTTCTTCAGGAAAAGCCACTTGAATTTCTGCACAAAAAACTAAAATTCATATAACAAAACATAGCAGATAAAACACCGTAGTACACTGAGTCTGTAACATATAAAACATAGTGCATCGTACATATATAAAGGGTAAACATCACGCAACGCAAGCATTACAACGCACTACCATTACATCGCAACCATTACAACGCAAACCATTACAACGCATTGCGCTGGGGGGCGCTCTAGGATAGGGAATATATTTAATTTACTATCCAACACCTTCCCTACTATCCACGGGGACTGGAGTTGGAATAGTAAATTAAATAATTCACTATCCAGCGCCTAAAAGCACTATGCGTTGTAATGGTATGCGATGTAAAAACCGCGTTGTAACAGCAGGCGTTGTAATAGTCTGCGTTGTAACGTCATAGATCCATATAAAGAGGTGTTCCACATGAATGGATATACAAAAACCTAAAATCCGATCACAAGAATTTTTATTTCCGGTTCGAAGGAAAAGGAAAAAGCAAGGTGGCAGGAGCAGAAAGAGAATACAAGATCTGGCACCGAACAAGTGAAGAAAGTTCTATTCAATGTGACTAAAGTGTATGAAAAAGAGGAGCCCAGTAGTGTCTAAAGAAAAAAGATATATAGTACATGCTCTAAAGAGTCCCTAACTTACAGTTAACGCTTACCTAGTTATAAAAACACACCTGAAGTTTTTGTCCACACCACTCCAGAATCATAAACATGATGGATAAAGCTGGAGGAATGAAAATGGAATTGTATAATCTTTTAATTTCAATTCATTATAACATCTAAACAGAATGATAACCTGTCTAGGTGGATGGCCATATGTTACCTGTCCAGAATCTTAAATCGCCCAATCAAAGATATATGAAAAGGTCGAGTGAGGTAATTGGATTTCCTTTATGTTGAATCTAAAGAAAAATACATGTATTGAAATCTAAAGCGATATGAGGTTAAAATGCTAATAGTAAACCTCTGAATACAATTGACCATGAATATATACCTATAGTCAATTCGCATCCGGTATCTAATCAAATCAGGGAAAACGATAAGACGCTTGAGCCCAAGGCATCTATAGGTCAGGATTCTCAAAAAGAAGTGGTGAATTACTCTAGAAGTGAACAGGAAGCGGAAAGCTGTGGCACTTAGGGCTGCAAGATAAAAATAAAATAGAGTGTAACTCGCCTTATATAATGAAAAGGTAGGCGTAGTTGACATGTAATAAGACAAGTAATTACCTGATGTCTCTACAGTGGATGATACGTGATACTGGTCCTCAAAAAACAACGTACGAATGGAATGAGGACGTAACGAACGATATAGAGCCGCAAAGAATACACCAAGCACAATTCTGGAATGAGAAAATAAGGTGTGCTAAACAAAAACATCTAGAGGGCAGTTCAAGATCTAAAACGTATGTTGTACCTCTACTTTTAAAATTTCACTTATATTTGCCGGAATCCTATCTTACTAAAGTATAGTCAGTGCGAAAAAGGATGGCCAGATGAGTAGTTCACGTCCTAGTTTTAGGCTAATTAGAAAAAGAATGCATGCATGGGGGGCTCAAGCTGAAACCCACCAATACAATTACTAAATCACAGTTGATCTTAATGTCTAAGTACAGCTCCAGGTTCGAAATTATGCACGCTCTAAACCAATGAGTACAGCTAAATCCTGTACTCGGATACGGCCAAGATCTGGAGTTAACAAGTACATGGCTTAAATGCACCAATGAGTACGCCCGAATCAATATACTCCAATACGACCAAACTGGAGCTTTAACAAAATCTATTTTGACAATCAAATTGGTTTCCCTAAATGGTCCAAAGAGGGTGCTGCAGATTCAGAATGCCTCAACCTTTACTGTGATCTCATACTTCAGAAGAAATACTGTTGAATGAGAAACTACTCAGTCATTACTAAAACAAATTATGTTTGCAGGCACCTATGATGCTTCTTCCACATATATATAACCAAAACTAATTATGCAGGACTTGAAATTGGTTAGATAACTTCTCTGGAGTATAATTTACCCAAATGTCCTTGTTGAGAGCATTGGTTCCTGCAGCGATAGAGTAGCTGCATCTTAAACCCTGTGCATCAACCTGGTGGACTAATGGAAAACATTTTGGAAGCAAACAGTTAACAAATGCATTTATTTCTCTCTGATAGAGACAATTAGTCAAAAAAATGAAAGATTAGGGGCACAGTGTCTAAAATGTATAATAAATAAATGTACAAATCTATGAAGACTGGTAACTATGATCTGTAAAATGCACTAACTTTGAAATGTATATAGTTTGATGTTGGTATCACAGTGGGTCTGTAGAGCTGCGGGAGCTGAGTGTACTAAGATTGAAGGGTCTTCAAATGGCATGCCAATTCACTCCTTGGAGCTCTCACACTTTATCATAAAGTTCATATTTACTTCCAATATCTAAAAATCTTTTCTGCCCATGCAGGACTCTAGGCCTGGTTCTGATTATGTAGCATAAGACCAGGCAAACAATAGCAGGCTCTCAGTATGATTGACTATTGTAGCGTCCTCCCCTGTTTGGGTACTAGCCAATGACTATGCCACACAGGGAGCTTAGTACAACACCTCTTGATTCTTCTCTGCGTAATCGCGAACTCAACATTCTAAACCTCTATTCACTTCACTATGCTCTAACGATTATGTCGCAATCCAACGGAGTCCATCAGAAGCCAAAAGGGTGCTGTCATTGCTAATTCACACAAAACTACATTTCCCCCTCTGTTAAATAACAAATTGACTTTTTTTTTTACAAATATATACAGTCATAACTCTTCAATGAGACTTTGTGGTGCTCTGATAACACATCCTGACTGTGTCTTCCGAAACTGGGAACAGGCAGTCAAAGTGTCCATGATCTGCGTTGGCGAGCAGTCAAGGGTTCTCCAATTGTCCTTTCAGACCCAGTCTCTATATTGACATGAGTGCCTGACAAGTGATGAGCCACATTTTGGAAATGCATGGAATCTCGAAGAATGGACTTCTGAGGATGTTAGGCAGTCACCATGTGTCCTTTGCAAGTCACAATATGAAATGGCTCAGCATCGAAGGGAGCATCAGATTTCCATGTCTAGGCTGATGGACAAGCACTTGACATCCTCTAGTAAATGTAAAGTCTTTTGCATATCTACGATTGTCTGAGTAGGCCTTCATTTTTCTTCTACAATCCAAATATTTTATAAGAGTTTCTTCCTCAGTACTTGATCTTCTGTTGATCCATAGAGGTAACTTGGTCGTCATTGCTCTCCCAGACATCAAGGTTGCAGGCAGGGCTTTAAGTGGGATGAAAAAAACTAGAGAGTCTCTCAAAGAGGCGTGGCCAATGCAATTAAGAACGTGGCTTAAAAACACTTAAACTAAAAAATCTATGGTTAGCATTGTGTGCAACCCAACTTGTATTTTTGCTGTTTGTCATTGCATCTAGATATAATACAACAAGTAACATCATACCTACAACAAGTCAGGACTATTGGCTTTGTCAATGGTTGTTAGTTGCATTAGATAAATAAGCAGGAACTTGGCTTCCAAGTTTCAAAAAGAGAAGGAAATCCAGAGAGAAAATGACTTTCGTTAAAGGATTCCCCTTCCCCTACAACGCTCACCTGGCAAGACCTCATGCCATAACTTCTCCACGAGTGAGAAGAGAGCAGTGTGAGCACACACACATGATGTGCCTGGTGTCTCTGCAGTCTGGAAAAAAATGGACCGCAGTGACAGCAGGCACAAAACAGATCCCAAAAGAGACCTGTTTCAAGGCCCCATTTAAAAAACTGCTGGTGCTCAGACCCAGTGAGACCCGGCCCACTTAAAGCACTGGTTGCAGGGCCTTAACCTGT